>NW_026779019.1:192500-410000 GCF_030144855.1 Hypanus sabinus
CTGTGCTGTATTTGTAGTGAGTCATTCTATCCCAACCTTCTAATATCTGTTTTGGAGGCTGACGTCAGAAGATCATTCAAGATGGGTGAATGTTTGCAAGGTATATGGCCCAGAATCAGGTTTATTTTTGTATTGGTATTTATTGTCATGTTTACTGAAATACCTTCTATAAACATACCTTCTATACTGTTCATATAAATTAAATCAATACACAGTGAATTAAGATGCAAGAAGATAAAATAGTAATATAGAATTAAATGTGTCATCTGCAGTACAGTAAACAAAAAGGGGCATGATCACAATAAGGTAGATGGTAAAACCAGTACTCTTTATTATTCTACAACAAGTAATTTTGTCAACAATAGTGAGATCATCAGCAGATTTATAGTTAATACTTCATCTATTGCTTTGCTTTTCTTGGCCCGCTTCAAGTAGACATATGATCTGTTTTATTAACAACTATTTGAGAGCAAAGGCAACAGTAAAGCTAGCAGTGGCAAGAAGGGCAGGAGCCTGTGAAGAGAACACTGGAATCTTCCCCAGCTGTCGTAGATGTCCTGAACACCTTGAATCCAATCTGTGTAGGATGACAGACGCGTGTAGACACCCACCTTGCGAGGCATGGCACATAGGGCTCCGAAGCTGGAGAGACCCACCAAGTAGAAACGAAGATCCTTGAAATCAAAGCATTGCAGAGGTCCTCCACTGTCGCCCTGCAAAATGTCCCAGAGGATCAGGATTTTTCATAAGATGTAGCATCACTTTCTCTTCTACTTACAACATCTGAGTCCATCCACTTTGCCAATTGCTTCACACCTGCTTTATTCTCTCTCCCTTGATAAGGAGAATGCTTCCTAAATGTGTTTGCCTGATGTAGGGAAGATTAAGGAGTCACAGAGTAGACAAATGTAGGAAGGTAGGGAGTCCCAGGTACAGAGGGGCATAGAGGGAGGGAGGAATTCACAGAAATGGGGAGCGGAACTATGGAGCTGCAATAGGAAAGGAAATGGACTATCAATGTTGAAGGGTGTAGTGATTGTAGTGTGTCACAGCGATTTGGGGGCAGGGGAGAGAAGAGTTAATGTAGGGATGAGGGCTGAATGAGGCAGTCAGCCAACAGAGACAGTATGATGCAAGAAGGGGTTACAGTGATGTGGAATAGTGTAGGGAAGGGAAGGAATCCTGGTGATAGTAAGAGGAGTAAGGTAGCTGAAGAAATTTGGCCTGTCCCTTAAAACCCTCACTAATTTTTATAGGAAGCATTCTTCTAGGGTGCATCACAACCTGGTATGGAAGTTGTCCTGTCCAAGACCGGAAGAAGCTGCAAAAGATTGTGAACATAGCCCAGCACATCACACAAACCAATCTTCCATCCTTGGACTCACTTTACACCGCACGCTGTCGGAGCAGTGCCGCCAGGATAATCAAGGACACGACCCACCCAGCCAACACACTTTTTGTCCCTCTTCCCTCCTGGAGAAGGTTCAGGAGCATGAAGATTCGTATGGCCAGATTTGGGAACATCTTCTTTCCAACTGTGATAAGACTGCTGAACGGATCCTGACCCGGATCTGGGCCCTACCTTCCAAATATCCGGACCTGACTTGCATTACCTTACTTTCCCTTTTCTATTTTCCAATTATTACTTATAATTTAAATTTTTATTATGCATACTTTGATTTGTACTCAGGGAGAATCAAATATCACTGTGATGATTGTACACTCTAGTATCAATTGTTTGGTGACAATAAAATAAAATAAAGTGGGGGAGTAGGTGGTTTGGGTGGGGAGAGGTATAGGGGAGTGGGACCACAAGGATTGAGATGGATGTAGAGGAGTGAGTCACCAAGATAAGAAGAGATGAGGGAAGGGATGCGATCACAGACAAGGAGTTGTGAAGGGTAGGGAGCTAACAGGAATAAAGGAGAATGAAGGAGTCTGAAGTGATGAGGGTATAGGAGGGATGAGTCAGGGGATGAAGAAGGGGGGAGGGATGTTGGAGAGGGAGGTGGTCACAGAAAGGAAGACATGGAAGTTTTTATTAAGAGGGAGGAGTGTAGGGATGGCAGGTAGTCAAAAGACAAGCAAGGTAAGGTGTGGAGGAAAGGTATATGTGAGTGTATCACAGTCATAGAGTCATGTTTGGGAGGAAGAGGATCATGAAAATGAGTTGGGATGATCGAGAAAGGGGGTCTGAGGTGGAGAAGAGTGAAGGGGAGTGAGGAAGTAATAGAGAATTTAAGATTTCAGGGTGTTAAGGTGGCGGGTTGAGTAGAAGGAAGGGCCTACAGAGACAGGCAGGGTAGGCATTATAGTTGTGAGGGGATCATGAAATCAGGAAAGGGTGTAAGGGAAACAGCACATCACAGAATCAGGGAGGGTTATAGGAGAGGTAGGGAGTCACAGGGAAGAGGAGAGGGGTAGGGGAAAAGTGGTTCACAAAGGAATCGTAAGCTAGAGCAGGAAGGGTTTAGGGAAGGGAGGATGTCACAATAATAAGTTGAGATGGTCACAGAGACGGGATTTTAGGGGAGGGAAGTTGTCATCTGGATATGAAGAAGGAATTAGGTTAAATCGGATCATAAGTAAGGGCAGGGTTTAGAGACAGTATGGCAGAAAAGGCAGTGTGTAGGGAAGTGAGAGGGTCAGAAGGATGCAAAGGGTCATTAAGAGAAAAAAAGGTGTAGAAAGGTTGACATCACAAAGACGGGGAGGGCTTGTAGGGAAGTTGGACTGGGAAGGGTGTATTGAGGGAGAGTGTCTTAGAAGAGGGGTGTAGAATGAGTGTCTTAGAGGAGGAGTGCAGAAGGAGAATGTCTTAGAGGAAGTGTCTAGGAGTGGGAAGGGGTAACAAAGTGTTGGGAAGAAGAGAGTGTCTGGATATGTAGAGTGAAGTCAGTATATAGCCTCTACTGCTATGGGGGCACTTTCAGGTTGGAGGAGCTAAACTTTATATTCCAACTGGTTAACCTTCAACCAGATGGCATTAACATTGATTACTCAAACTTCTGGTAACTGCAAATTCCACTCCCCATCCCCAACAACCCCATTAGTAACTACCTACCATGGTTTGTAATGGAGTTCATTCTTCAACATTAATTTAAATTGCATTAAATTACATTAATACCCTGGCTACACCTCTGCTATCCTTTTTATTAAAAAATTGCATAATCTTTAACATACTTCCAGTGTACAAGCAGAAATAAATACAAGCTGTTTGAAATAAAATAAATCAGAAATTACAATGGATCCACCTTTCCCAGTACGCACTTAATTAACCAAAATTCCCTGTACAGGTATGTCATTTATAGGAGACTTCCTTTTTGGTCTTGGAAGTAAGCTCACCAGCAAACAAAATATTGTTGTTTTCCTTACTGGGAAGGATCTTTCCTCTAAGACCAAGAGATATCTCATTTCAACTTCTATCCATAGTGCATATGTACTATACCTCTTCTAACAAGTTTCTTCAAGTTGTACATAACCTGATGAATGTAATGCTCATCCTGGCTTAGGCAAATCACAAATGAATAACACTACACCTGCTAGGATAGGAATGGAGTCACAGGAGGGGTACAGCAGAGGGAATGGATACAAAGACTAAGAGGAGCATGCTGGGTTAAAAAGGAAGGAAGGAGTTTAATGCGGGAGAGTGCCATTGAGACCAAGAGGAGTAGGGAAGCTGGAAGAGGTGACAGAGTGCAGATAATGATCAGGGTGACTTGCAGTGGACTGAAAAGCTTGAGCATGTAGATATTAAGAAAGAGGATGTGCTGGAGCTTTTGGAAAGCATCAAGTTGGAAAAGTCACCGAGACCAGATGAAATATATCCCAGGCTACTGTGGGAAGAGATTGCTGAGCCTCTGGTGATGATCTTTGCATTATCAATGGGAACTGGAGAGGTTCTGGAGGATTGGAGGGTTGTGGATGTTGTTCCTTTATTCAAGAAAGATAGTAGAGATAGCTCAGGAACATATAACACAGAATAGTACAGCACATTACAGGCCCTTTGGCCCACAATGTTGTGCCAACCCTCAAACCCTGCCTCCCACCTTAAATTCCTCCATATACCTGTCTGGTAGTCTCTTAAACTTCACCAGTGTATCTGCCTCCACCACTGACTCCACACACCAACCACTGAGTGAAAAGCCTTCCTCTAATATCCCCCTTGAACTTCCCACCCCTTACCTTAAAGCCACGTCCTCTTGTACTGAGCAGTGGTGCCCTGGGGAAGAGGCGCTGGCTGTCCATCTTGTACACCTCTATCATGTCTCATCTCATCATCATCCTCTCCAAAGAATAAAGGCCTAGCTCCTTAATCTCAGCATCCTGCTAAATCTCCTCTGTACCCTATTATAGACCTATAATATATTATGGAAATTATAGACCAGTGAGTCTTATCTCAGTGGTTGGTAAGTTGATGGAGAAGATCCTGAGAGGCAGGGTTTATGAACATTTGGAGAGGTACAATATGATCAGGAATAGTCAGCATGGATTTGTCAAAGGCAGGTCGTGCCTTACGAGCCTGTTTGAATTTTTTGAGGATGTGACTAAACACATTGATGAAGGAAGAGCAGTGGATGTAGTGTATATGGATTTCAGCAAGGCATTTGATAAGGTACCCCATACAAAGCCTATTAAGAAAGTAAGGAGGCATGGGATCCAAGGGGACATTGCTTTGTGTATCCAGAACTGGCTTGCCCACAGAAGGCAAAGAGTGGTTGTAGATGGGTCATATTCTGCATGAAGGTCAGTCACCAGTGTGCCTCAGGGATCTGTTCCAGGACCCTTACTCTTTGTGATTTTTATAAATGACCTGGACGAGGAAGTGGAGGGATGGGTTAGTAAGTTTGCTGATGATACAAAGGTTGGAGGTGTTGTGGACAGTGTGGTAGGCTGTCAGAGGTTACAGCAGGAATTGATAGGATGTAAAACTGGGCTGAGAAGTGGCAGATGGAGTTCAAACCAGGTAAGTGTGAGGTGGTTCATTTTGGTAGGTCAAATATGATGCAGAATATAGTATTAATGGTAAGACTCTTGGCAGTGTGGAGGATCAGAGGGATCTTGGGGTCTGTCCACAGGACACCCAAAGCATCTGCGCAGGTTGACTCAGTGGTTAAGAAGGCGTACGGTGTATTGGGCTTCATCAGTTGTGGAATTGAATTTAGGAGCTGAGAGGTAATGTTGCAGTTATATAGGACCCTGGTCGGATCCCACTTGGAGTACTGTGCTCAGTTCTGGTCACCTCACTGTAGGAACCATAGAAAGGGTGCAGAGGAGATTTACAAGGATGTTGCCTGGATTGGGAGCATGCCTTATAAGAATAGGTTGAGTGAACTCGGCCTTTTCTCCTTGGAGCGACGGAGGATGAGAGGTGACCTGATCGAGGTGTACAAGATGATGAGAGGCATTGATCGTGTGGATAGTCAGAGGCTTTTTCCCAGGGCTGAAGTGGCTAACATAAGAGGACAAGAGGACAGTTAAGGTGCTTGGAGTGATTAGTATGTATGCAGATGGCACACAAATTTGTGGAAATGCAGATTGTAAGGAAGGTTGTTGAAGTAAACAAGATCTGGATCAGTTGGAAACCCGGATGGAGAAACAGCAGAGAGATTTTAATCTCGACAAATGTGAGGTGTTGCATTTTGGAAGGTTAAATAAAAGAGAAAAACATAGGGATAATGGTAGGAGTTATAGGAGCATTGACGTACAGAGTGAGTGCAAGTGGACAGGATGGTAAAGGAGACATATGGCATGCTTAGTATCACTAGTCATGGCACTGAGCATAAAACTGAATATGTAATGTTGCAGTTATACGTCAAACCACAGTTGGTCTACCGTAATATGCACAGTTCTGGTCTTCTCATTATGGGAAGAAGGTGGAAACATTGGAGAAAGTACAGCAAAGATTAACCAGGAAGTTGCCTGGATTAGAGAGTACTAGCCCAAGAAGAAGTCAGTTGAACTTGGTATTTTCTGAGAGCATTGGAGGCTGAGGCCACCTAACATAAGTATATGAAATTATGAACGGCATAGACAGGGTAGATAGGCAGAGTTTCTGTCTCCCATGGTAGATATATAAAATGTTAGAGATGAATTTTAAAAATCAGTATAGAGTAGTAAGTAATTGGAACATGTTTCAAATGAAAGTAGTATAAGCTTTGACTCTGTGGTTAAGAAGGTGTATAAGATAATGAGAGGCATTGGTCATGTGGATAGTCAGAGGCTTTTTCCCAGGGCTGAAATGGTTGCCACAAGAGGGCACTGTTTTAAAGTGCTTTGAAGTAGGTACAGAGGAGATGTCAGTAGTAAGTTTTTTACACAGAGAGTGGTGAGTCCGTGGAAATGGGCTAATGGCAAAGGTGGTGGAGGCAGATACGATAGGGTCTTTTAAGAGGCTTTTAGATAGATATGTAGAGCTTAGTAAAATAGAGGGCTATGGGTAAGCCTAGTAATTATTAAAGTAGGGACATGTTCAGTACAACTTTGTGGGCCAAAGGGCCTGTATTGTGCTTTAAGTTTTCTATGTTTCTATGTTTCTATATTTCTAAAGGGATAAGGGTCATTGAGACAACAAGGTTAGGCAGGGGAGACAGGCAGTCACAGAGTTGGGGAAGGGCTGAGTAAAGAATGGTACTAATCAGATATAAGGAGGATATAAAGGAAGGAGGAGGTGACAGAGTAGGACAAAAAGAGGATTATGAAGATGGAGTTAGGAATACAGGGGTTAAAGGGGAGGGTAAGGGGGGAGGGTATTAGGAAGACAGCAAGCACGTAAGTGTCATAAGCAGTCACACAGATGGGGAGAGACACATGGAGAAAGAAGTCAGGGAGGTAGGAAAAGGCATAATAGGAGTGGGGTCATAGATGGTGAAGAGCGTAGGGGATGGAAAAGATCATGGAGATGCAAAAGAAGCAGGAAAAAGTGGAAGAGATGGGGATAGGGTACGGATATTGTAAATATGAAGGGTGGGTGGAAAGAAGTCACTGAAAATAGGATGGGGCATAGGAAAGGGAGTGGGACCAGAGATGAGGAGCAGATAAGGATTTGGAAGAGTGCAGGGGAGAGAGGTGGTCACAGAAATGTGAATGGATGAAACAGAAAGGTGTAAAGAAGACAGTGTCAGGAGATGGGGAGGGAGGATAGGAGGGTATAGAAATAGAGAAGAATTGATGGAGACATGTAGTAGAAGGAAAGGGTTACAAAGGGTTACAAAGGTGGGTGTGGAGAGGTTGAGGGAAGCAGTGAAACAGGAAAGGGTATAGGAAGGGATAATGCCATGAAGACAGAAAGGGTATAAGAAACAGTAAAATTCTGACAGAACTGGAGAAAGACACAAAAGGATCTTGGAAACAGGGAAGGTCAAAATGGGAGGGTGTCATGGGGATGGAGAGAAGAGTAGGGACTGGAGAGGATCAAAGAGATGGGAGCGGATATAAATGTAAGATGCAATCATAGAAATGAATTGGGTTGATGTGGCTGGTTGGAGGGTGTCCCACAGCAGCAAGGGAGTGGGGACAGAAAGTGTCATGGAGACTGGGAGGATAATTGAGAAGGGAGGGGTCAGAGATTGTGGGGTGTAATGGAAGAAAGGTGTGTCAGAGACCAGAAGAGGTATAGGGGAAGGAGAGGGTCATGGGAATGTGGAGCAAAACAAATGTGGAGTGGTGCAGGGTAGTGAATAGGTCACAGAAGCTGCAAGGGGCACGTGAAGAATGGATTCATAAGAAAGAGTGGGCTATAGGAGGTGGTAATGTTCATGAACAGCAAATGTAAGGAGTGATATAGGTGATGGAGAGTTTCAGGTTCATTCAAGTGTAGGGGGATTCTTAGTAATGTTAACTTAGTAATGTAACTGTACTGGTTATAATGAAATGGCTTTTCTGTAATGTTAACTGATGGGCTAATGTTTCTCAGTCGCTGCAATGTTTGGGTTATAATTACAGATAACAGGGAACTAACCAATGGAAGTCATGTTATTCTATCTGTATGTGTGGAAATTAGTTAGTGCATGGGATTTTCAGCGAGGCGAGTGAAGAGGAAGGATGAGTGTGGGAACACTTAGAGGTCCCAGGATAGCGGATACCAGAATTGGACGGTTTGGAGGTTCAGAGATCGTTTATGGACAAACGAGGCAAGCGTGAGTTCCAATGATTTATTTTGTGCACAGAACTGATACATTTATCAAGTGGCACCTTTATTTTACACATTTTTACTAACTACATCACAAAATAAGAGTTATAAAGTGGAATAATTTAATCATACATTGTGCACTGTCCACTGTTTTGCATTGTGGATTGACCTGGGGTGCATTACACAGAATCTATGCAAACGTGGGACACAGTTTGACGGGCAGACGGCAGACAAACGTGAGTTGATAAGGCCGAGCATTGCACTAGGAAAGAGAGGGGATAATGGACATGATGTATGTTTAATACATAGAGAAGGTTTCAGTGACAGTGAAGGATTGGGGCAGGTGAAGGCTGTTAGACATAGGGCAGGCTGAAGGGGAGGAATAGGAGAAAAGCAGGGGATGGAGAGGATTACAGAAATTAGGAGGGGTATAGGTACTTGAGGCATCAGAGAGACAGAAGTCTGGAGGGAGTGGTCACCGATATGGGCAGGATGTTCAGGAAAGGAGGTTCTGGAAATGGGTGGGGATCACAGAGATGGTGAAATTAATTAAAGAGGGTCTCAGAGACAGGAAGGAGTGTAGGGATGGGTTCACAAAGATGGGCAGAAGAGGAGGGAGAGAGTGTATAAAGATATAGGGAGACATGTTGTAAATGGATGAGATCACAAAGACAAAAAGGAGTGTATAAAAGGAGACTGTTACAATGATATGCAGGGGGATAGGTGCTAGAGGTGACACAGTGACAGGAAGGCTGTAAGTGAATGGGGGCAGAGGCAAGGAGGGTCTTAGTGGCTGGAAGGCGGTCATGGAGTTGGGGATTGTTCTAAGGGAGACCCAATGTAATTAAGATAAGAATTGTGAAATGGTTGAAGGGGTTACAGAGAAAAGGAGGGATATATGGGAGGAAATATATCATGGAGGGGCATAGAAATCTAAGAGGCTCACAGAGGAGGAAAGGTGCTAAAGATGGAAGGTGTTGAAGAAATGAAAATAAGGAAGCAAACATCGAAAATGGGTCAAGTACATTAGAAGTAAACACATCAAATGCCTTTGCTTTTGCCACGCATTTAAAGGAATGGAGGCTGCAATTTTGTGAAGCTGCGCTGAACCTCCATTTGTGAAATTGTTTGATGAATTGATTGTTGCTCTGAAATAACTTAGTCTGAGCCACTGAACATGAGCTGCAGGAATATATGCTATTGAACTGCTATACCTGAGATAATTCTCAGATAAGCTATGTATTGTGTACAGCGGTAGGTTTGCAGGTAACAATGTTTTTATTTTGGCTGTGTGTTTGTGTGACCCAGCAAATTGGTTGGAAGCAGAGTCAAATAGAACAAACAAAGTCAACTAAGATATGAAGTTGTATAACTCTTGGCCACATCCATTGGGAATCTGACATAGATCAGTCAGATGACTACAAGCCAATATGATTGAAATGCAACATTTGAATTGATAACAAAATAGTATAAGAATAAGGGGCGTAATGAAAAGCAGCAAGAAGGACTATTGAAAGAAACACGAGGAAATCTGCAGATGCTGGAGATTCAAACAACAACACACGAAATGCTGGTGGAACACAGCAGGCCAGGCAGCATCTATAAGGAGAAGCACTGTCGACGTTTCGGGCCGAGACCCTTCATCAGGACTAACCGAAAGGAAAGATAGTAAGAGATTTGAAAGTAGTGGGGGGGGAGGGGGAAATGCGAAATGATAGGAGAAGACCAAAGGAGGTGGGTTGAAGCTAAGAACTGGAAAGATGATTAGCGAAAGCGATACAAAGCTAGAGGAGAGAAAGGATCATGGGACGGGAGGCCTAGGGAGAAAGAAAGGGGGAGAGGGAGCACCAGAGGGAGATGGAGAGCAGGCAGAGTGATGGACTGAGAAAGAGAAAAAAAAACTAAATATGTCAGGGATGGGGTAAGAAGGGGAGGAAGGGCATTAATGGAAGTTAGAGAAGTCAATGTTCGTGCCATCAGGTTGGAGGCTACCCAGCCTGTATATAAGGTGTTGTTCCTCCAACCTGAGTGTGGATTCATCTTGACAGATGAATCCATCTTTCTGTCCCCCTCCCCCTTTCTAACTATATCTTGATTGTTATTTATTTATATATCTAGCTTAAGAAAATGGGGAATCTCGAGCAAGTGCGGAACAATATTTTTAAACATGCTGGTATTTTGAGATTATGTTTGTACCTACTTTTTACAGTCTATGGTACTTTGTTAGTATGAGTATTTTTTGATGTAGTCATGAATATTGATGTTCCTTTGTACAATATTTCACTTAGACAAATAAATAGTACAATCCCCAGAATTTTTGATGAACAGAAGGGGAGAGATGTTGGTCATAAACCCTCACAATCGAATGGGTCAGGATGTCTTTATTCTTGCCATGTGCTTGAAAGTTGTATTGTAGTCGTCATTTTGTGAATAGTTTATCAACTGATTCTTGCTCTGGAATACCAGAGCAATTGAATGTTGACACTATTATTTTCTGAAAATAATAGTATATCCTGAGATCATTCTCAGTTGAACTGTTTATTCTCTATTATGTAAAATGGTAGGTTTGCCGAAGTCAACTCAATATCTTGTGCCCATTGTCTCGGTGACCTGGTTTGACTGGTTTGATCCAGAATGAATAGAACAAAAGAAGCCAACTGAGATACAAAGTTGTGTAGCCCTTCAACTCTATCCAATGGGATCTGACACAGGTCAGATAACCTCAAGCCAACTAGATGTAAATGAAATATTTGATAAGCAAAGATTATAAGAATGAAGGGCTTCAAATCCAAAAAAGGCAAGAATTCCAGGGACTATTTCAAGAAACACCCCCATGGATTATCATCTGGCCAATGGGAGATCCTCAATATTAGTGTTATAATTGAAGAAGTGGTCTGAGTGAGTATTGGAAAGAGGGAACAAGGGAATTCACGGTCTATGTTGTTTGCCCAGGAATCAATATAGTTACATTCTTGTTTCTGCAAGCTTTGATTAAATATGACTTGTGTAATGAATGACCTTAGCCAAGACCAATTGATGCTTCATCAATAAAACAGCATAAGGGAAGAATATATCTTGGGATGAAGAAGAATGTAGTGGTAAGAAGTATTCATGAAATCAGGTTGCAGCTTAGGGGATGGAGGAGTGCGGGGAGACAGGGGCAGGTTTAGGGGGAAGGTTACAAAGACATGGTAGCAGTTCTTATAGATGGAGAGGAGGGAGCATTGGGAAGGAAGGATTAGAGAATGGAAAGAGCATAAGGGAAGGAGAGGCTGACAGATAGAAAGTGATGTAGCTGGAGGAGGCATCACAGGGACAGAATGAGCAAAGGGGAGGAAAGGCTTTGCAGGGATGGTGTAGGGGAGGATTTCATCAGAGATGGGAGGAATATAAGGAAGATGGGAAAGAGAAGTAGGGAAGGACATTGTGATAGGATGCAGTGAATCACGGAGTCAGCGAGAGGTATGGAGCTGGAGGCAATCACAAAGATGGGTAGGTGTGCAGGAAAGGGAAGATATGGAGAATGATGCATAGAAATAAGGGAGTTATAGAGTTGGGAAGTGGTATAGGGGAAGGTAGGGTTCTATGGAATGGGGAGGATCAAATGGATGGGAGACTCGAACAGAGCACTGTAGTGACGTAGGGTAGAGAATGGAGAATGGGTAATGAAAACTGTTTGCAGCTTAGGGCTAGGATGAAGACACAGACATGGGTACTGGTGTAGAGGAGGCAGTGTGTCATGCAGATTGTTCAACATATCAAAGAATGTTTTTGATTGTTGTGTGTCAGTGAGATAGGGTAGATGTGGGGGGGTGGAAGGGATCATAGAGTTGGGGAGCAGTGTAGTAAAGGGAATGTTCAAGGAGATGGCAGATCTTCAAGGAATGATCAGAATCTGAAGATAAGGTGCAGTGTAGGTTTCAGAAGGGATCACAGAGATGGAAAGGTGGCCAAGGTCAGTAAGAAGTAGTAAGGTCAGTAGGAGGTAGTAAGAAGTATGGGGGATGAAGGGTTTCTCAATATAGAGAAAACTATAATTGAGGTATGAGCTTGGATTACAGAGACAGATAAGAGGTTCTTGTGACTGTGGGGATGTATAGAAGAGTGAGGGGTGATGGTTGGTGGGTTGTAATGGATGGTATCTGTGTTGTTGAGGAGTTGATCTCCCTCCACATCAAGAACCCTTTGGCCCAATGTTACCTGGCAGGTGTCAACAGACCCATCCTCATAGCCTGCACACACCATACTGTATTGCACGATGCCATTGTACCAAGAAGCCAGGTTACAGATCCCACTGGGAATAAGCTTCAGTTCTGCTTCCTGCAGGATGTCTGCTCCTGGTCCTGGAGTGGAGAATGGTGTGGGGGGAGTAAGTCTGTGTTCATCTCCCCTTCCTCCTCTCATTTCAACTAACTATTCGTCCCCATTTCTATTTTCCTCTACTCCACCACCTCCTTCCCTCTTCAACTTCCTCACATGCACCTCTTTCAATTTCTTTTACACATCCTCTCAATTTCCTGCCCATTCCCTTCAATCCTCTCCTTCTTGCACTTCCTCACACTCCCCATAAAACTCACCTCCCTCCCCAACTATCTCCCTCAATCTCTTATGTGCCCCCCACTCCCTCCTTCCATTCCTTATCTTCCCACCTCACCCCACCATCTCCCTCCACCACCTCCCCTCCCAGCCCACACCATCCTTCCACTCCTCCTTCCTACCCCCTCAGCTACTTCCCTTCCCTCTTTATCGCACCTCCCTACCTTGAAGGCATTCTCTCTTATAGCTCCTTTCAGGTATAAAATATATGTCTGAAAATGTGGACCATTAGGCTTAAGGACAGCTTTTAAGCCATTGTTATCAGACTCTTGAACAGTCTGCTAGTACAGTAAAATTCTCTTGACCTCACAATGTACCTCTTCATGGTCCTTGAATCTTATTGTTCACCTACACCACTTTTTATTTGTATTGCTTTATCTTATTCTTCCTCAATGAACCGTGTAATGATTTGATCTGTAGAACACTATGCTTTACAAGCTTTACACTGTTCTCAGTAAATATGACAATAATAAGCCAGTTTAACTCATTATGGCCTTTTCCCCTCATTTTCTGCCTGCACTGAACTTTTTTTTCTGTCTGTAACACTTTATTCTGTATTTTGATATTACTTTTCCCTTATACTATCTCAATATACAAAAGGAGTATGGGGTCCATGTCCATAGATCCCCTAAGGTTGCTGAGCAAGTTGATAGGGTAGTTTAAAAAAAAGGCTTTGGATCACCTGGACAATAGTAATACATTGGGCTGCTGTTTATTGACGCAGCTTAGCATTCAAATCTATCAAATTCGGAGTTCTAATCAAAATATTCCAAAACCTATGCCTCTGTGCCTCCCTCTGCAAGTGGACCCTCAACTTCCCCACCAGAAGACAACAGCCTGTGTGGATCAAAAATAACATCTCCACCTCATTGATAATTAAACTGAAACACATCAAGGTTGTGTGCTTAGCCTACTGCTCTACTCTCTCTACAGATATGACTGTGTGTTCACAGCTCAGACAGTACTTATAAATCTGATGATGACACAACTGTGGTTGGCAGAATTTCAGATAGTGATGAGGAAGAATACACAAGAAGATCACTGGGTTGAGCGTTGGTAAGAAACGATGAACAGCTTTAAGTTCCTGGCTGTCAACAAAATATAAGGATCTATCAAGGGCCGAATATGTTGCAGTTATAAAGGCACCACATAGTTATATTTCATTAAGAATTTGCAGAAAATTAGCATGTCACCAAAGACTCTAGCAAATTTCTGTATATGTGGAGAGCATTCTAACCCAGTTGTATCACCATCATTTCAAAATCAGCATTTCCCCCTCAACCCACCAGCTCAGCTTGAGAACAGGGCTGCCTGGATTAGAGAGTGAGGATAGAATGAACAAGTTAGTACTTTTTTATGTAAATAAAAGGAAAATGAGAGTAGATTTGGAGGGTGATTTGTTAGAAGTGCCTAAGATAAGATTCACAGATAGAATAGACAGGCAACACAATGACTAATATGAGAGGACATATTTTGAAGGAGAAAAATTACATAGATGATATCAGAGGCAGTTTTTTTTACTTAGAATGGTGGGTATGTGGAACACACATGGGTGTCGTCCAAACAGCTATACCAGGTAGATTTAAAAGACTTTTAGATAGACACATGGATGAAAAATTCAAGGATTCATAGATTCAAAGTACATTTATTATCAAAGAATAATATATAAATTATATAACCTTGTGGTTTACTTGCTCACAGGTCACTACAAAGCAAGAAACCTGAAACACCCAATTAAAGAAAAAAATTAAAATAAAAACAAATTCTCAAAGCACAAGAGAAAAGGGGAAAAACACAATCATGTAAACTATTGAAGTGAATAAAAACATTCTGAATCAAAATTGAGTTTTCTGATCTGAACCCTGGAGCAGTCCGGAGGAGGCCCAAAGTCTTGCTTATCAGTTCATCATATGCAGACACTGAGCATAGCAGCCAGGGCAGCCTTCATAGCCTTAGTGTCATGGACAGAAGACTGAAAATTGCAGCAAAACAAGCAAAATTAACTCTCCAAACTATGAAAATGTGGAAGGTATTGGTCTGATTAATCTTGGAACAAGTTGTGATTGGCAAAAAATGCAGGCCTACTATACTGCTCTATGTTAAATGTTCTAGTTGACCAGCTTTTTGATTTTTCTGATGTTGAATGAGGGTTTGTTGTTAATGTACTATTCAATCAGATATTCAATCTTCCTCTTATATGCTGATTTATCAACACCTGTAACTGAATCAACAATATTGCACACTTACCGCGTTGGCAATGCACTTAGCCTCACAGTAATAACTTCACATCAACCAGCACAAAATATCACAGGCATATCCTTTTTCCATCATCTATATTATCTGCAAGAGGTGCTGATTCAAGAAGTCAACATCCATCATCAAAGAGCCCTAACTTCCGGCACAAGCCATCTTCTCTAACCTCTCATCAGGTAGGAGGTTCACTTGTTCAAGGACAGCTACTTCCCTTCCAGGATTCAGTTTTTGGACCAACAGCACAACCCTAATCATTATCTCAGTACCACAACATTGTGACTACAATGGGCTTTGTTTTGATTTAAATGCATTTTTTCTTATAAAATAGAGCTTCATTTGTGCTTTTTCGTGAATATAATACCTCTGAAATTATGTGTTTGTTATACTGCTACAAATAAGATTGTCATTACACCTGTATATCATGTTCTATGCACTGGTGGTGAAATGATATGTACAAACAGCATTCGAGATATTTTACCTTACCTAGGTTCATGGGACAATAATAAAGCAGTCTATTACCATTGGATTCCATAGACCCCCAGCCACTGATGTAACACAGCTCAAGTCCAGCTTGCAGTGAACTGTTTTGTGGCAGGCAAATAGGCTGAGTATAGTTGTCAAATGCAATCCTCCTGTGAAGTTGTAACAGGGCTATGTCGTTATTGAAGGTCTCACTGTTAAAGCCAGGATGAACAATGATCCGCCTCAGCCTGAGGACCTTTGTGTAAGCGCTGTAGTGGGATTGCATTAGGAGACCTGTGATCACAACCCAGCGATGTTTCCACCTACACAGGAGTGGTAGGGGTTTAAATGGGGGAAGGAGTTGAAGAAAAGGGGGATATAAAAATATATATATATATAGAGAGAGAGAGAGAGAGAGAGAGAGAGAGAGAGGGGGGAGGGGGAGGAGGAGGGGGAAGGGAGAGAGAGAGATACAACTTTTATAACGCTCCTTGCCAATGAGAACTCATCCTGGAGAGAAATGACCCAACATATGTGACGTTTTAGAAACAGAAGAATGGTGTTATAGAAAAGGGAAGACTCTAGAAGAAGGAGTGGATCAGAAGAAAATAGAGGGAAGGATAGGGAGGGTGAGGGTAACTGAAATGAGGAGGATTCAGAGGGTTTCTACAATAAGGCAAGCTGTAGTACAACCCTTTCAATGCTCTTTAGAACCTCCCACACCAACCTTCTCGATTGTCCTCCCCTTCCCCTCATACTTCCTTGCCGTGATGTTACCCTCTTCCCATTATCTCTTCCAACATACACACACACACACACACACACCTGTTCAGAGGGGTGAAGCAGTGTGCAGCTGTCACCACCCAATTCCTGCTGATGAGGGAGCCGCCGCAGACATGCAGGAAACCTCCCTGATGCCGCCGCTGCAAGCTGATCTGCCAGGGCCAGGCACCTCTGTCAGCATCCTGTCCCCCTACCACTCGCAATGGGATGGGAGGGCCTGCTAGTGGCCGCAATCCACATTCTACAAGAGGGATGAAACAAAAACCTGGAGATGGTGAGCAGGTTACTGAGACCTTCCTCCCCAGTAGCACTTCCATAACCCATCTGTTTTTATATCCTATCTTTGTTAACCCTCCCCGCCCTACACACCTTCCCATCTTTGAGACACACTCTGTTTCTATACCTGTTAATGTTTCTATCTAAACCTTCCTTATTGTTAGTGATCCCTTCACCTTTTTCCTTCCCTGAAACCCTCTCTATGTGGCTTTGTGACTTTGTGACTCTTAAATCACATCCCTTCCCATTTTTGTGACTCCTGTAACACCCCAACCTTCTCCACACTCTTTCCTGTTTCTATGACACACTCCCTCTTCTAACATTCAAACTCCATGAACCCCCTCCTCCCCATCACCCTCACCTTTAGTCCCCTCGCCCCACATCGAGGCCAGTCCCACCAAGAACAGCACCAATTTCTCTAGTCTCATTGTTCAGAGACCTCCTACCCTCTCCCTGAATCCATGAGAACTCTGTTTTCCTCCTTATGCAGACCTAGCTAGGGTCTAAGGAGAGTAGTGACCCTGTACTCAAGCTGAGCTGTTGGTGGGGTGTGGTTTGCATCATCACAAAGACCTTTTGTTGGATTTGCTGATGTCATCTGTACCTCAGTCACATACCCATGGGAGGTCGCAGGTAACCCTCACACTCTCAGAGATTCAGGGTCACACTGTGATGGAGCTCGGGGGAGATGGTGACAAGAGAGGGCCAGTGAAGATAGTATAGTTTAGGCAATAAGGATAGTGAATGAAAAGGCAGTTCAGAGAGAATGGAAGTTCATGAAGGAGAGATGCTGAGGAGTAAGGGTTGATTTAGAACATGACCAGTTTGCAAGGTTTACTCAACTGACAATTCTGTTGGAATTCTTTGAGGAAATATCAGACAGGATAGATGAAAGAGAGTCAGTAGATCTTCATAAGATCTTGGGCAAGGTACCATACTTGAGAATAACAACAAAATAAGAGCTCACAAACTGGCATACATGTAATAGATAGAAGATCAGTTGACTTGCAGGAGGTGAAGAATGGGAATATAGGTGGGGGGAGCTTCTCGGGTTGGATGCCAGCTGGCTGCTGATGACTACTGGTAACCCACAGTGGCTGGAACTGCTTCTTTTCACATGTCAATGATTTGGATGTTTGAAATAATGGTTTTCCAGCCAAGTTTGCAGATGATGAAAACACTGGTAGTGTTGAGGATGCATGGAATCTACAGAAGGACAGACAATTTAGATTGGGAGATAAAATGGCAGATAGTGTTGAAAAGTCATGAAGTTATGAAAAAGTACAGCACATGCAATTATACGGTAACAGAACTGTATGTTACCCCTTAGCTCAATCCGTGGAAGCACTATTCGTGGCTAACCCATCTGAAAGGAATTGTGAGGAGTTAGTAAAAGAGGATAGCTCAGGCAGAGAGTGTAAAGGTCATAAGGGAAGGTTTACAAGAGTGAGGATGGGACGGTGTGTGGAATGTTTGAACAGTACCTTAGGGTGCAGCTCTGAGAACTGGCGATCCAAGTGCTGGGGAACTCAGTCCTGGCTAAAGGCACAGAGGCAATGAAATGACGATCGGGAAAAGGGAAGTTGGGTCACTAACTCTAGCTGTAGGGGTACCCAAAGCACCCCTTTCTGTTTCCAATGATTAGGATGGGGGTGTATAATTGTCAAAGTCCCTAAGAACATCCCCTGCATTGAAAAGCAGCGTTTGAACCACGATTGCGGAAGAGGTAAGTTTTCATGTATCTGTACTCGAGAAAGGTGTGTTTCCCTACCCAATGCAGTCATTGTAATGGGACCCACATTTCTAGAGGGACAATGTCACTGGCATTCACCCCGGTATACGGCGCTGAAAATACCTGTTATCAGAAAATATTTCCTGACAGTTCCACACGCTACCGGGCAGAGAGCGGATATACCAATGTTCTGCCTCCACTATTCGCAGTTGGAACAATCAGCCCTCTCACCATTCCTTGCCCACAGGAAGCTCACATTTGACAACAACTGGTGGCACAATCCATCAGTAAAGAAGTTTGTGTGGATTATAAGGACCCGACCACTCTGGGATCAGCGGTAGGCTATGGCTGGCTAAGCACATTCTCCATTGAGGGATCTGCAGGGACCGTAGCTGCCAGGAATTGAAACTACCTCGACTGTGGGCTGACGTCATTGGGGAACAGCACAATCGAGGGCCTGGAGGCAATCAACCAAAAAATAGCAGAAGTTTGGCTTTACGCTCTGCAGACCCGGTATGCTATGGACTACCAGCAGGGAGGGGAGTGTGCCATAGTTGGAGATAAGTGCATCACTCATGTCAGGGACAAGTCCTATAATGTCTCTCACGTGATTCCGGAGATCCAGGAGCAGTTGGATAGTTTTAGGCAAGGGTCCGCAGGAGGAGGAGGAGGGTGGTTCAGCTGATTGCTAGGGGGATCATGGGCCTCTATTCTCCTACATTCGTGTCATGATTATCATTGTGTGTTGTGTACTGTTGACCTGTTTAAGCACTTGCTGCCAAGCTTTCACTAACAAATTAGCGGCACTATTTTCAGCCCCAATTTAATTATATTATGATATGATAAAAGGGAATGAGATGATAAAAGGTCTCATTCGATGGCAAGCCACATATGCACCAATGGCTTTTGCATCTCCAGGATGTGGTAATCTAAAATTATAACCTGTCTACAAATATGCAGAACTGACGGTTGGAAAGTTAGAAATTATTTAATGGCGCACATTGTCACGGTTGGTCTGAATTTTCAGTCTCTGCCTCAAAAATATCACTGTCGCTGGCCATGTGATTGTGGGGTAGCTAAAAAGCATTTCCTGAGTATGTGACAAAAAATGATTAAAAACTCAGTATATCTGGGCTTTGCAGAGACCTCCAGAATGGGCTTTTGTGTGTGCCTAAGGAGGACTCCCTCTAGTGACGGACCATTAAACAAAAAGCTGTTGTTTTATTTTCCATAGTACTGTGCATTCTTGCATCTAGTAACAAGTGGCTATGAGAAGAAAGGTTTTACACATAGAGCATCATATGATGGGTTGCACCAACATATCACAGTTCTCAACTGTGCTGCAAAATAATAATCTCTGAGAAGGTAGGCCCCATCCCCCTTTTTTCTTTGCTAATTGCAAAGTTTTGAGATGAACTCTAGGCCTTTTACCCTGTCAAATATACCTTGATAACATCTTGTTCAATTCATTGAATTGATTTTGATTAATCTGTGTTGGTAGGGACTGAAAGACATATAGCAGTCTGGGCAGTATATTCATTTTAATAGACTCAATCCTTGAACTGAGACTGAAAAAAGGAATTAGATTCCATCTTGTTATTATTATTTTGCAGCACAGTTGAGAGCTGTGATATGTTGGTGCAACCCATCATATGACGCCCAATGGAAAAACATTGAGGAACGGGTACTTCCCATCCCCATACAAGCAATTTTGGCTGATAACAACCTGCAAAGGTACATAAATACTATTGATAATCCAGGAGTGAAATTGACTCTTAAAATATAGAAAACTACTATAAAAGACTATAATCTAGAGGGAGATAATGCAATTCTTAAATGATGTGCATATGACTTTGATTTTACACCAAATAAATTGGATACTAGATTTAAGGACTGGACAGCTAAAGGATTAACAGTTCTTTGCAACATAATGAAAGAAGGAACACTGTTCAGTGTTGAAATGCTTAAAGAGAAACACATTAGAAAAACAAGATTTTTATCGATATTTACAGATGCGACAATATGTTAATAAGATGCTTAAAAATGTAACCAAGGCAAGTACATGCTTGATAAAGCTCGTTAGAAAAGCATATAATTCTGATAATGGTAGTAGAATCATTTCAAGCATGTATAAGGGGTTGTCAAATCTTAAAACACATTCTACTTCATACATTAAAACAAAATGGGAGAAGGAAGGGAGGATAATTATATCTGAGGAAGAATGGACAATATGTAGTTATCAATGGAAGTGTACCAGTTCACAGAAATGGAGAGAGTTTGGATGGAAAAACTTGATATTTTATTACACCCTCTCAGAAATCCCATTATGATAATAACCTCCCTGTTTACTGAAGAAATTGTGGAAATCAAAGTGCAAATCATTATCATATTTTTTAGGACTGCCCTGTTATCAAAAACTATTGGAGGGGGTTATACAATGCCCTACAAGACATCTTTAAATGTGAAATAACCTTGGAGAGTAAGACCATATATTTTGGATATATACCTCAAGAATGGTTGAAAAGAGATAAATATTTAATGAATATACTCTTGGTAGCTGGTAAAAAGACTCTTACTAGGAAATGGTTATCACAGGGGAGCCCAACTTTAAATACATGGATGGAAATTACAATGGTCATTTACAAAATGGAGAAGATAACAGTATCTGTTAATCATGAGCTGGAACAATTTGATTCATACTGGGAAAAATGGTTTAACTACATGATGTCTCATAGGCCTGATATTATTCTCAAAAATCAATGAATATGTTGTAAAAAAAAATCACTCTTTACTTGTACATAGTTCTTTCCTTTTGCTTGTTTTTTCCTTCCACTCTTTTCTATAAGTGTATACCTCAGATAAATACTTTGTGGAGATTTGTGACATATATGATTATATGATATATATGTACAATGTCTGAAGTACATCTTATGGAAATGTTTGTTTGATGATGAACTTCAATAAAAAAATTACCGAAAAAAAGAAATGTTTTGGGTTGTTAACAGAAATTTTTTACAGTGTGAACTGAATCTCATCTTGTACAAACCAAGCCATGGCATTTGCTCCTGAAACTCCAGTAGTTTTGAAGTTCAAAATGTGAGGAAATCAGCAAATGCAACACATATAAAATGCTGGTGGAACACAGCAGGCCAGGCAGTATCTATAAGAAGCATTGTCGACGTTTCAGGCCGAGACCCTTTGTCAGGACTAACTGAAAGGAAAGGTAGTAAGAGATTTGGAAGTAGAAGGGGGAGGGGAAAATGCAAAATGATAGAAGAAGACCGGAGGGGGAGTGATGAAGCTAAGAGCTGGAAAGGTGATTGACGAAAGTGATAGAGCTGGAGAAGGGAAAGGATCATGGGACAGAAGGCCTCAGGAGAAAGAAAAATGTAACCAAGGCAAATACATGCTTGACAGAGCTATTTAGAAAAGCATATAATTCAGATAACAGTAGTAGAATCATTATGGGAGAACATAAAATATAGAATCTAATGGGAGAAGGAAAGAGGGATGATGAACTTCAGTAAGAAATAAATTACAAAAAAAACTTACCCCTGACATCTCCTCTGTACCTACTTCCAAGCACCTTAGAACCGTGCCCTCTCGTGTTAGTCAGTTCAGCCCTGGGAAAAAGCCTCTGACTATTCACACGATCACTGCCTCTCATCATCTTATACACCTCTATCAGGTCACCCCTCATCCTTCGTCACTCCAAGGAGAAAAGGCCGAGTTCACTCAACCTATTCTCATAAGGCATGCTCCCCAATCCAGGCAACATCCTTTTAAATCTCCTCTGCACCTTTTCTATGGCTTTCACATCCTTCCTGTAATGAGGCAACCAGAACTGAGCACAGTACTCCAA
Source organism: Hypanus sabinus (assembly GCF_030144855.1). Classification (NCBI taxonomy): domain Eukaryota; kingdom Metazoa; phylum Chordata; class Chondrichthyes; order Myliobatiformes; family Dasyatidae; genus Hypanus; species Hypanus sabinus. The sequence continues at coordinate 214,596 of NW_026779019.1, forward strand.
GTGGGGTCTGACCAGGATCCTATATAGGGGCAACATTACCTCTGGGCTCCTAACTTCAATTCCACGATTGATGAAGGTTAATTTTAATGTCTCTGTAAATTTATTTATACGGTCTTTCAACTATGGATGATAAAATTTTAAAATTTCTTTTTATTTTGAACAATATTTCATTCTCAAACTTTACAAGTTTTATATACTACCCTATTTTTAGTTGTACATTTAGAGGAATGAACACCTATATAGTTAATAGATTGAATAAATATTAATCATTATTTGTGTGCTCACATTTGTACACAAAAGCAACCAATTTGTTTGAGCACATCACATCTCATTCTAGGTAAAAAGTTATTAGCTTTTGCATTCTTGAATTTAAGTGGAACACAAGTAAGTCTATGCTGCAGTATGACATGCCCACTGAACAATCCAACAATAATGCTCCATAAAGTCAAAGAAATGTATTCACTCCTTTACTATCAACTAGCAAAACATAAATTTGGAAGTGATGAAACTTATGAAACTAAAACTAATAATACTAAGTTTACCTAAGCAGTTTCCATAAGACAAAGGAGCAGAAGTCGCCATTCAGCCCATCGAGTCTGCTCCGCCATTTCATCATGAGCTGATCCAATCTCCCCTTTAGTCCCATTCCCCTGCCTTCTCACCATAACCTTTGATGCCCTGACTACTCAGATACCTATTAATCTCTGCCTTAAATACACCCAATGACTTGACCTCCACTGCAGCCCATGACAACAAATTCCATAGATTCATGACCGTCTGGCTAAAAAAAATTTTCGCATCTCTGTTCTGAAGGGGCGCCCTGTAATCCTTAAGTCATGCCCTCTCATACTAGACACCCCCACTATGGGAAACAACTTTGCAACATCCACTCTGTCCATGCCTTTCAATATTCAGAATATTTCTATGAGGTTCCCCCCTCATTCTTCTAAACTCCAAGGAATTCAGTCCAAGAGCAGTCAAACATTCCTCATATGTTAACCCTCTCATTCCCAGAATCATTCTAGTGAATTTTCTCTGAACCCTCTCCAATGTCAGCACATCCTTTCTTAAATAAGGAGCCCAAAACTGCACACAGTATTCCAAGTGAGGTCTTATCAGTGCCTTACAGAGCCTCAACATCACATCCCTGCTCCTATACTCTATTCCTCTAGAAATGAACGCCATTCGCCTTCATCACCACCGACTCAACCTGGAGGTTAACCTTAAGGGTATCCTGCACAAGGACTCCCAAGACCCGTTGCATCTCATAACTTTGAATTCTCTTCCCATTTAAATAATAGTCTGCCCATTTATTTCTTCTACCGAAGTGCATGACCGTACACTTTCCAACATTGTATTTCATTTGCCAGTTCTTTGCCCATTCCCCCAATCTATCCAAGTCGCTCTGCAAACTTTCTGTTTCCTCAGCACTACCGGCCCCTCCACCTATCTTTGTATCATCAGCAAACTTAGCCACAAAGCCATCTATTCCATAGTCCAAATCGTTGATCTACAACGTAAAAAGAAGCGGCCCCAACACCGTCCCCCGTGGAACACCACTGGTAACCGGCAGCCAACCAGAATGGGATCCCTTTATTCCCACTCTCTGTTTCCTGCCAATCAGCCAACACTCTATCCATATATGTAACTTGCCCGTAATTCCATGGGCTCTTACCTTGTTTAGCAGCCTCATGTGCGGCAACTTGTCAAAGGCCTTCTGAAAATCCAAATACACAACATCCACTGCATCTCCCTTGTCTGGCCTACTTGTAATTTCCTCAAAAAATTGCACTAGGTTTGTCAGGCAGGATTTTCCTTTAAGGAAACCATGCTGAGTTCTGCCTATCTTGTCATATACCTCCAGGTACTCCGTTACCTCATCCTTGACAATCGACTCCAACAACTTCTCAACCAGTGATGTCAAGCTAACAGGTCAATAATTTCCTTTTTGCTTCCTTGCCCCCTTCTTAAATAGCGGAGTGACATTTGCAATCTTCCAGTCCTCCAGAACCAGGCCAGAATCTATCGACTTTTGAAAGATCATTGCTAATGCCTCCACAATCTCCACAGCTACTTCCTTCAGAACATGGGGGTGCATTCCATCTGCCCTTAGACTATTCAGCTTCTTGAGTACTTTCTCTGTTGTAATTGTGACTGCGCACACTCCTCTTCCCTGACACCCTTGAGTGTCCGGTATATTGCTGATGTCTTCCTCAGTGAAGACTGATGCAAAATACTCGTTCAGTTCCTCCGCCATCCCCTTATCTCCCATTACAATTTCTCCAGCATCATTTTCTATTAGTCCTATATCTACTCTCACCTATTTTACTCTTTATACACTTGAAAAAGCTTTTAGTATCCTCTTTGATATTACTTGCTAGCTTCCTTTCATAGTTCATCTTTTCCCTCTTAATGACCTTCTTAGTTTCCTTTTGTAAGCTTTTAAAAACTTCCCAATCCTCTGTTTTCCCACTAATTTTTGCTTCCTTGTATGCCCTTTCTTTTGCTTTTACTTTGGCTTTGACTTCTCTTGTCAGCCACAGTTGCATCTTTTTTCCATCCAAAAATTTCTTCTTCTTTATATCTGTCTTCTCTATATCTGTCTTGCACTTTCCTCACTTCTTTCATTAACTCCAGCCACTGCTGCTCTGCCGTCCTTCCTGCTAGTGTCCCTTTCCAGTCAACTTTGGCCAGTTCCTCTCTCACGCCACTGTAATTTCCTTTACTCTACTGAAATACCGACACATCGGATTTCGGCTTCTCTTTCTCAAATTTCACAGTGAGCTCAGTCATGTTGTGATCACTGCCTCCTAAGGGTTCCTTCACTTCCATCTCTCTAATGTAATTGGGTTAAGTAATTATGTGGAGTTAAGCAGTCAGCAAAAGATAACACCTAGTGGTCCCCAGCACTAAATTCCCCTAAACGATACATGACTATGTAACTTATCCCTTCTGTTGTGGAAATAAAAGCTCAGGAGCCTCAGACAGAATCAATCAGGCTAACTCAGAGAGTTGTTTCAGACTAAAGGGTTTTATTATGTTACGCCCGTGGCCCCCTCCTTTTTGAGAATCGCAAGATCACTATTGAGTCAGTTCAGGAGACCCAGGAAATGAGAGAAAGACATGCAGAATCCACAAAGAGTTTGGAATGTGTCCTGGCCTCCGAAAGGGGGAACCATTGATACCGGCTATTGTCTCTTGGAGATGGAATTGTGTATTGAATACTGTAGGATGCATCGAAGCCCCCAGTCAATGAACCGAGGGGGTTGGTGGAGGGATTGCATCATCCCAACCTGATTGACATCTGAGACCCTGTGAGTCAGGATAAAAGAGGGTCTGTGGGAACAGCCCCTTCAGACGCACCAGAAGAAACGCTAGAACTCCTGTAACAGCGTAATAGCGAAAGCCGGTGGAAAAGCCCACGTACGTCCTTTTCCATTTGCCTCGGAACTGGTGGGTCTTTACCACGGAAGCACGGCTTTAGCTAACAACAAAGGGGAAACCAGTCCCCAATGACTCTCGAAGGATCGACATCATAAAAGGAATGGGCAAGTTAAACCTCCGTCTTTCTCTCCAACCAAAAGGCTGCAGCTTGAATGAACTTGAGTGACTTTTATATTTCCATCGGACAATACATTATCCCCCTAGACAACGATAGAGCTATTTCTTATTGATTATTATTATACCCGCGCTTTTAGATTTAGTATTGACGACGTATATTATCTGTATGTTTGCATTGATATTATTTTTGTGTATTTTTACTAATAAATACTGTTAAAAATAGTACCATCAGACTTCAACGGACTTCTCTATCTTTGCTGGTAAGTAACCCAGTTACGGGGTTCGTAACAATTACATGATATCATGGAGAGCCCAGACTCCTAAAGCTGCATTCGAGACTCTGCTCAACAATGGATTACACTCTTATTGATACCCCAGGCATCCGTTACAAGAAGTACTTAAATCTGAAAAGGAGGGATCTTCAACTACAACTCTTTAGAATAATGAAGTTGCGCTATATGTCCTTGAGCGGTTATACAGTTTCTTAAGTGTTAGTTCCCAGGACAGTAACATCCCATCTACAAAGCACATTTCAGTCACACAGTCTCAGATAAGTGATTAGAGACTTTGAATTCACGTACTAGAAGGTCATTAACCCATTAATGTTCATCACAATGTCTAACTATTTTTCTTCCACACTCACAGAGTTGGAAACCATGGGCAATGTAGCCACTGGGCTAGGGTGTTTTTCAAGGCTTGAAGTATAGATGCATGGTGATCAAAATTAGTATTGTTGCTAGCAAATTTAGTCTTCAAATACAGAGAGAAGTCATTCTATTTTCTAGAGAATAACCCAAGAACTGTCTTGGAAAGTGGTTTAATGCAGCAATGATATATTTGATCTATCAAAATGAACCACTTCACACTTAACTGGGTTGAACGCCATCTGCCATTTCTCAGCCCAGTTTTGCATCCTATCGATGTCCCGCTGTAACCTCTGACAGCCCTCCACACTGTCCATAACACCCCCAACCTTTGTCACTTCAGCATCCAATTCCTTATCTAGTGTATAACATCTACTTAACTGTTTTGCAAACAGACTCATCTATCTTTCCAGTAAAAATGGACTCAGAGCCAATAAATGCTTTTCATAGGACAAGCCATTTAATTCTCGAATCATTTTCATGAACCCTTTGAACTCTCTCCAGTTTTAGCACCTCTTTTCTGAGGCTCATAGCTGTTCACAATACTCTGTGAGGCCTCACCCATGTTTTTTAAACATAAACTCCTTTTTATATTCTAGTCCTCCTGTAATGAATTCTAATGTCACATTTGAATTCCTCACTCAACCTGCAAATTAACCTTTACTGAATCTTACACAAGGACTCCCAAGTCTCTTTGCCGCTCATCTTTTTGTATTTTCTCTCCATTTAGAAAACATACATACCTTTCATTTCTTGTACCAAAGTGACACTGTGTTCTGTGTACCATTTATTGCCCATTCTCCTAATCTATTTGGCCTTCAGTAGCCTCTCTACTTCTTCAAAACCACCTGCTCCTTCACCTGTCTTCACATCCCTGAAACTTTTACAACAAAGACATTGTATAAATCATTGACATATAATGTAAAAAGAATTAGTCCCACTTAGATCCCTGTAGAATACCACTAATCACAGCAGCCAACCAGAAAAGGCTCCCTTTTGCCACTTTCTGCTGTTATGATCCCAGTCCCCTCCTTTGTGAGAATCGCAAGAGCACCCATCGAAAGTAGGGGGGGGGGGGTCAGTAGACCCAGTCAGAGAGAGAGAGAGAGACGTGCCAAATTGCAGGTCCCACCAGGGATACAGAATAAAGACAACAGCGTCTATTGTCTCATGGAGACCAGGTGAAAAGCCCTCGGGCAAGGTGGGCTGGTTGAGAGAGAGATTGCATCATCCCAACCTGATTGACACCTGCGACCCCGTGAGGAAGTATAAAGGAGAGTCTCAGGGGGACAGCCCCCTCAGACGCACCCAGAAGACACGAGAGAGTGATCCCGCAGCAGCGGGAAGCCATTCTGAAGGAAGCCATGTGCGTTAGATTCCGGGATTGGAATTTGTGGCTGGAATCACAGGAAACCGCTTTAACTAACATCGAGGAGAGGAAACCAACGCTCCCCCGATTTCACGGAAGATTCATCAAGACTCGGCAAGTTCTTTCTCTTCTCCCCCAATCTCTCTCTCTCGGTCGCCCCACGGAAAACCCAACGATTTTCAAAGGGCTGAGGCCTGCAGACTTTGAGTGACTTTTATATTTCCAACGGACAATCTATTAACCCCTAGACAACCATAGAGCTCACTTCTTAATGATGATTATTACTATACCCGCGCGTTAGATTGAGTGTTGACGATGTGCACTATCTGAATGTTTGTATTAACCCTACTTTTGTGTTCCTTTATCAATAAAAACATTTGAAAATAGAGACATCAGACTTCAACGGACCTCTCTATCTTTGCTGGTAAGTTATCCAGTTACGGGATACGTAACAATTGGGTTTCTCGTCCGGAATTTGACACCAAATTGGGAGGCCAGTGAATCGGGCTTGTAAATCAAAAACTTGAATCTGGTTACGCGGGTAGCCAGAAGGGAAACCAGCAAAGATGGACGTGGGTGAATTTATGGAAATCCCGACGGTGGGGGCGCTAGAGGCGGCCACCAAATCAGACTTGTTAAATTTGGCGAAGGGGTTGAACCTCACAGAAGTGAGGTCGTCCATGAAAAAGCGGGAGGTACGAAGGGCCATAACTCAGTATTACATTGGGAAGAAGGTGTTTGAAGCTGAGGTATTGGGAGATATCCCTGAAGAGGTACCATCAAGTGGGACGGTTCAGTTAGAGGTGGAGAAATTGAAGTTGGAACGTGAAATTAAGTTAAAAGATCTGGAAGCGGCTGAGAGAGAGAGAGAAAGGGTAAGACAGGAGAGAGAGAGGGAAAGGCAGCATGAAATTCACCTAAAGAAGCTAGAAGCAGAAGAGAAACAGAGGCAACATGACTGGGAGATGGAGAAGATGAGGAACGAGCGAAGAGATCAAGGGTTAGACCAAGCAGAGTGGTTTAATGTTAGTAGGGAGTTGAGATTGGTGCCCCCGTTCGAGGAGACAGATGTCGATAGTTATTTCTTGCTTTTTGAAAAGGTGGCAGTAAATCAGAAGTGGCCAAAAGAGCAGTGGGTGGCGTTGTTACAAAGTGTGTTAAAGGGGAAGGCCCAACGAGCATATGCGGCCTTGTCCCTGGAGGAGGGAGAAGCGGAGAATTATGATGAGGTAAAAAAGGTCATTCTCCGGACTTACGAATTGGTACCTGAGGCCGATAGACAAAAGTTTAGAAATTTAAGGAAAGGGTGGAATCAAACGTATACCAAGCTAGCCCATGAGAAGGGGGTGCTCTTGGACCGTTGGTGCACCACGGAAAGACTGGGCGAGGATTATGGGCATCTCAGGGAGTTGTTTTTGATTGAGGAATTTAAAAGTTGTGTTCCGGAGGAGATCCGGATGTATTTGAATGAGAAGCTGGATAAGTCCATTTCAGAATTTGCCAGGTTGGCGGACGAATATGTCCTAACCCACAAGACAAGGACTCCCTCGAATAAAGGTCCCCAGAGAGACCGTGGGAATGACCGAGAAAGTCCGATAAGGGAGGCAGAGGTCCCACCGGGAGCTAGCGGTAAGGTTGAGGGGGAAAGGCAAGACAGCCAGAGGGCTCCGGGTTTGACCTGTTTTAATTGTGGAAAGGAGGGGCACATTGCATCTCGATGCTTTGCTCCGAGGAAGGAGATAGGAAGAGGGAAAGCTGCAGTCCCTATCGGGTGTGCCGTGGTAATCAGCAAATCAACCAGAGAGCCGAGGGTAGACAGAGTACGAGAGGGCTCTGGGAGTTGTCTGTCACACAGAACCGTGTCTGTGACGGAGGGAGACACACCAGTTTCCGCACGAATCTGGAGGGATACGGGCGCTGAACTATCCCTGGGTAGCCATAAGGTACTAGAATTTGGTCGGGAAACGGGCATGGTAAAGGTGGAAGGAATAAATAAACGGATAGAAATGGTGTCCTTATATAAGGTCATCCTGGATTGTGAGCTGGTGTATGGATCAGTTGAAGTGGGGGTGCCCTCAGAATTCCCGAGAGCTGACGTGGACATCCTGCTGGGAAACGACTTAGCAGGGGGTAAGGTTTGGTCAGCAATGCTGCCGACCTGGCGACCGGCGAGTACGGTGGCCCCGTCCCTAGCGCCCAAGGACCATCTCGCTGGCGCGGTCACTCGCAGCCTGTCAAGAGAGAGAGCTGTGAACAAGAGCAGTTTAAATCTGGCCAGTTTTGATTTGGCCGAGACGTCTTTGCTGACCCTGTGCCATGAGGGTTTCGAGGGTGGTAAGACAAAGAGTAGTAAAGTGAAAGGGGGTAAGGGAGAGGAGATAGATCTGCCCTTAGCGAAGAGAAAGGTCCTAGAGGTAGGAGATAAAGATGAGAAACAGATAAAGCTGTTGAAAGGTCCAGAGTTGCCAAGGCCAAGGAGGTTGTTTCAGCTCGCAGGATTGCGCCTTCCCCAGGTGGGAGCTGCCCAGAGAGTAACTGGGAGGATCGGGGGAAGTTAGAATTAAAAAGGTACTGGTGTTGAAAGCCTGGAAGAGGCCAATGTCCCGTTTGAGTGTGTCCGAGATGGGGATGCACGAGGTGCTGAACCTGGTAACGGAGCTCAGAAGAAGTCTGAGGTATCTGATTCAGTGGAATGGGGCGGCCGTCCTTGTGGGTCAGATAGACTTGGTTCAGTGGGAAAAGGGTTAACCTTGGTAACCGGTGTTTGTACTCGAAGGAGTGTTCAAAGTTAATGCAGAATTTGAGAATGGGGGGGTGAGGATTGTTAACGAAGGAAACGAAAAGTCTGTAGTTTCCAACTCGAAGGAAGAAATCTTAAACCTGGCAGATCGCTCACAGAGTGAGCCGGGGAATAGCGGGGCCCCCCACTCTATTGTTATGCCAGGATGGGGTGTGAAAAGGCTGCCTTCGACAGGCTACTTGAGCGAAGAGTTAGAATCAAACACCAATAGCCTGAAGGGGACTGATAAAAGGGCCAGCCACCTGGGTAAAATCAAAGAGTTGGGTGGAAATGGTCTAAGTCTGGGGCATGGTGTTGCTAAAATAACCCCGATGAGCGGGGCGGGCGGGAGTTCACCACGCAAAACTACTCAAGTTCCCCACGGGGGGTCTCGCCGGAAAAGAGGCGACGGTTAATGGGGATGCCATTGTTAGACAGCCAGGCAGGTTGAACAGGTTTGCGCCAAAGCCTGTGAATAATAAAGACAGCCCTTTGGAGACCTGCCGGTTAAGTTAAACGACTGAAACGATTAGTATTCGCGTAAACTTTTGTAAATGCACCTAAGCTAAGGTCACACCTCCTTAGTTTTGTTGCTTAGAAAAAAAATTAAGTAGGTGGTTATTGAATTGAAGTCTGATGTACGGTTCGCAATGTTAAGATATGAAAGAAAGGGACACTGTAATCATATTTAGATACTGACTTGAATGTATAACGGTAGTATTTTGTGAAAAGAAAAACGTGTGTATTGTGTTAGATCCAAAACTCCTGTAAGACTGTGTACCACTCCGTTTTAACCGCTGGTAAAACGTCTTTTTAAGAGGGGAGGCGTTATGAACCCAGCCCCCTCCTTTGTGAGAATCGCAAGAGCACCCGTTGAGGGGGGGGTCAGTAGATCCAGTCAGAGAGAGAGAGAGAAACATGAAAAATTGCAGGTACAGAATAAGGTGACAGCGACTATTGTCTCCTGGAGACCACGTGTAAAGCCCTCGGGCAAGGTGGGCTGGTTGAGAGAGAGATTGCATCATCCCAACCTGATTGACACCTGCGACCCCGTGAGGAAGTATAAAGGAGAGTCTCAGGGGGACAGCCCCTCAGACGCACCAAGAAGACACGAGAGTGATCCCGCAGCAGCGGGAAGCCATTCTGAAGGAAGACATGTGCATTCGATTCCGGGATTGGAATTTGTGGCTGGAATCACAGAAAACCGCTTTTAACTAACATCGGGGAGAGGGAACCAACGCTCCCCCGATTTCACGGAAGATTCATCAAGACTCGGCAAGTTCTTTCTCTTCTCCCCCAATCTCTCTCTCTCGGTCGCCCCACGTGAAACCCAGCGATTTTCAAAGGGTTGAAGCCTGCAGGCTTCTGAGTGACTTTTATATTTCCAACGGACAATCTATTAACCCCTAGACAACAGTAGAGCTCACTTCTTAATGATGATGATTACTATACCCGCGCTTTAGATTGAGTATTGACGATGTGCATTATCTGAATGTTTGTATTAACCCTACTTTTGTGTCCCTTTATAAATAAAACGTTTGAAAATAGAGACATCAGACTTCAACGGACCTCTCTATCTTTGCTGGTAAGTTATCCAGTTACGGGATAGGTAACACTGCAAACTGCCAACCAGTCACTGCTTTATCCATGCTAGAATTTTTCCTGTAATACTTGTAGTTTTTTAAGTAACATCAACTGATTCTCCTTTATTCATCTTGCTCGAATTTCTTCAATGAATTCCAACTGAATTCAGGCAAATTTTTCTGTGAGGAAAATCTTATCATTGACCTCAAAGTACATTGTGACCTCATCCTCAGTAATTGACTCCAACATCTTCCCATCCACAATGTCACTCCACTCTTCAAGAAAGGAGAGAAGCAGATGAAAGAAAACTATAGGTCAGTAAGTTTTCCTACAATCTGATATCCACTCTTGCCTTTCTTTTACACTAATGTATCTAAGAAATTTTTGGTTTCCTCTTTAATATTATTTGATAACTTCTTCTGTATTCAGTTATTAATAACTTTTTAATTGCCTTCTATTGGTTTTTAAAAGCTTCCTATCCTTTATTTTGCCACTGATTTTTGCTTTGTTATGTACTCACTTTTTGGCTTTTAAATGTTGGCTTTGACTTCTCTTCTTAGCTATGGTTGTGTCATCTTGCTGTTAGAATATTTTTTCCTCTTTGAGATGTATAAATCCTGTGCCTTCTGAATTGCTTCCAGAAATTCCAGTCATTGCTGCTCTGCCGTCATCCCTGCCTGTGTTCTTTTCCGATCATTTCTGACCAACTTCTCGCTCATGCTCCTGTAATTCTATTTTCTCAATTGACATAAAGCTCACATCCTCTTTTTGTAAGGTTTTCATCCAGACACCAGCAAATTAACAAACTTATCTAGGATCACTCATGTTTAATTTGGTCACATTATGTTTTGTGTAAGTTATAAATTAATAAAGACCAGAGTTACAGATGTATTTCCACAATATGTTTTTATAGGTACATGTATTGTGTATGGGTAGAGTGAGTGGGTATGAAAATGGATACGGTAAAGAAATGGTTAACAATTAGGAATTTATGGGCCTGTTATGTTATTGGGTAGATTGACCCTTGATACTAGATAAAGGGTGTACAATATATGACTCTGGTATATCAGATAACATGTCAGACGACAAGCTAAAAGTAATGATCTGCATAAAGTCATCAATTACCTTGTCTCTAAAATGTTTTTTTTATATTTTTTGATTGTTAGCTTAATAGGATGCATTGTCCCTGGGGAGGCAGAGGCTGACTGTTGAAGGTTACCCAGTTGTGGTAATTGCAAATGTGGAGGTTGTATGTTGGCCTGATATCTGACCGGGACTTGGATTGACCCAAGTTAGGGTTGTGTAAACGTCAGATTGGATGACTCGCCCCTTCCAGCTGGACTGGGAGGTAGTGATAAGTGCTATAAAAGCTGGGCAAGTTCTTTCTTGGGCAGACCACTCATCTGGGTCCCACCTTCAGTCTGAGCAGCTGAATTGGTGCCAAGGATCTCCACCCTAGCCGGTCCACGGTCAATCACCTGCCTCAGGGACCATGCAGACGTTGCTGAGTATACTCGGTGGTGTAGACTTTTAGGGATTGCTTAAGTTATTAGTGATGTAGGTAGTGTACATTATAAAACATTTCTCGTAACTCTCTGTTTGCTTCTCTGTATTAACAATAAAGTGAGTTTTGAAGGAACTACCGAGTTTGCGTCCATTTGTTCAAGTGAAACCAAATAGTTGCAGCATCCAACCGTTACAATTATTCTATTTAGATCTTAGAATTGAGGAACAATTGCTCTATGTGCCTCCCACTGGGGCCACACAGACAATATAGAAATACTGATTAGGCAAGGTGCATCTATTCTGGTAACCGAGAAGTTTACTAAAGGGATAGCACTTGCATGCTACGGGTAAGAAGGGACAGGGGTTTTGGGGGAAGGCAGAAACTGAGTTTGAGGGAGTGGGTTAAAGTGCAGGCGAGGAAAGAGAGTGATCGGAAGGAAGCAGGGTGAGGCCTAGTGGAAGGAGAGGAAAACAGGATGGTCAGGGGTGATGGTGAGGAAGGGGTGAAAGTATGAGATGTTGTGGAGTAGGAGGGCTGAGTAAAAGGTGGTAGGGAGGAGCTGGTCAGAGAATGATGAGGCAGTGAGTGGAGGGAAAGGTTAGTCATGTGGTGTGGGTAATAAATGGCATCATAAGGGAACATTATAGCGATTGGTGATAGTGGAGAGGGTAAATGAGAAAAAGATGGTAGAGGGGATGTGGAAAAGGGTTCAGAGGGTGACAGGTGAGGAGAGGTGTCAGTGTAGAAGGCAAGTGAGGGTGAGGGAAGTGGGAAACGGGGAAGCGGTAGGGGTACGTGGTGGAGTGAATAGGAAGGGCGAAGAAAGTGGGTTTGAGGAGAAGAGAACAATGGGGGGATTTGAAGAAGTGCAGGGTAGAGAATGCTGGGGATTGAAAAGGGAGGGGCAAGACGCTGTGGAAAGGGAGAGATGAGAGACAGGATAGTGGAGCGATGTGGAGGCAGTGAATGTGAGGGGGGGCAGGAGAGGGATCATGGAGGTTGAGTATTAGAAATTAGCACTGGCCAGTGCAGCTGGCAATCTGTCCGCATTCCTGGTCCACTGTCACATACCCCTGCCAGGTTTTCAGTTGCTCCATGCAGATCTTATCTACCATCTGGGTAGCCTCCAGCCTGGTGGTATGAACATTGAATTCTCCAATTTCCAGTAATTCCCTCCCCCGTCTCCTATCCCAGGTCCCTCTCTGCCTCTCTCCCCTTTCAACTTCCTGCTCCTTTACAGTTCTTTCATGCTTATCCCCTCCCCCCTTTATCTTTCCTCTGATTGGTTTTCCACCTGGTGCCTCTAGGCCCCACCCCCTCCCCTGTCTCTATTACTGGGCTTCGGCCCTCTTTTCCCCCCATTCCTGATGAAGGGTCTCGGCCCCAAATGTTGACTACTCTTTTCTCACAGATGCTGCTTGACCTGCTGAGTTCTTCCAACATTGTGTACATATTCTTTGATCCACAGCATCTGCAGTTGTATTTTTTGTGTTCTAATATTGGGTGGAACTCCTGCCATCAAGAATAGCCCTTGCACATGGCCTGTTGGTGCTGCCTGGGTTTGGTATAATGTAGTTGGATGTGTACTTGAGGCTGAACTGACACTGCCTTCCCTCTCTCCGAGTCAGCAACGAGTGGCCATATAGACTGCCTGTTGATCAATAGCACTGAGAATACTGGCATACTGGATACTGAGGATACTCTTGCTTCACTACCCTAGCATTCACATACACCTCCCACTGTCTCTGCCCCCTCCCTCCTTCCATATTTTTCCACACTCTTTTCCCTAGCTCCCTGTAGCCTCTCTCTTGCCCTGTTTCTTATCCTCTTACCCTTACATCTACCAGTTTCCTTCTGTCTCCTTCTATCTCCCATCCCCACCATGGGTCTCTCCATATTGAAGCCTCTGCCTCTCCCTCACTTTTTCAACTTGTGGGACTTGAACCGCCATCAGAAGCCACGGGCAGACATGTGATAGCGCGTTTGGAACTACCCACTCGGGGCGGACCTGGGGACAGTCTGACATCACATCCGCCCTGCGGGTTTCAGGGACCCATGGGAGGGGAGACTTAAGTGCACAAGTTTGAATCAGTAAAGTCATTCTGAGTTCAGCTCTTTCTGCCTCCCTATGTTTCTTTAGTAGCGCGTTGCAGGCGACTACATTGGTGATCCCAGCGTTCCAGACGGCGTCTGGAGCCGGTGACTCAGCGACCAGACATGAGTTCAGGCAACTCGCAGAGTGCGATCTCTCTGAAGCTCCCGACTTTCTGGGCCACTCACCCCACGTTTGGTTCGAGCAGGCTGAGGCCCAGTTCAATATCAGAGACATTACAGCCGACACCACATGGTACTACTACATGGTCAGCACGCTCGACCAGGATCATCGACTTCCTACGCCAGCTAACAATGGAGGACAGGTACACTAAGTTTAAGGCGCTCCTGATCCGTACCTTCGGACTCTCCCGCTACGCGGCTCCTACTCATGGCTGCATGCCATCCAAGCTCATGAACAATATGCTGACGCTCATGGACGCCCATCAGCTGTGCCTTTTATTTGAACAGTTGTTCCTCGAGCAAATGCAGCAGAGGCACCCATCCTTTATTTCAGAATTCACCAAGGACGTCTGCCATGTCACAGGGAAGAACAACGTCGTCGCCACACACTGTCTCGCCCCTGCCTCCACTCAGTGGTCATATCGTCCACAGGAGTAGACTACACAGCACTGGCGGAACCACAACGGTCCGACACCGACACACTGTCTCGCCCCTACATCCATTCAGTAGGCATATCGTCCTCAGGAGAAGACTACACGGCACTGGCGGAAGCTCAACAGTCAGACACCGAGATCCTGACTAACCGCACCGCCGTTGGAGGAAATCTCAGCGGATCGACTCCTGTGCGATGTGTCTACCGGCAAACCCTGACCCGTGGTTCCAGCAGCATGGAGACGCCGGGTGTTCGACACGCTGCACGACCTGGCCCATCCATCCACCCGGGCATTCATCAAGCTGGTAGCGGACTGATTCGTCGGCACGGTTTGTGCGAACAGGTCGGACACTGGGCCAGGACCTGCGTACACTGCCAGACTGTCAAAGTCCAGCGGCACGTGAAGGCTCCCATCCAGCAGTTCCAGCCGACACAAAGGAGGTTCCAACACATCCACGTGGATATCGTCAGCCCCCTGCCAGTTTCCCGGGGCACCAGGTATATCTTTACCATGGTAGACAGGTTCACCAGATGGCCAGAAGCATACCGCTCGCAGACACATCCACTGAGTCCTCTTTGTAAACTGAATCGCCAGGTTCGGCCTCCCAACGGACGTCACCTCCGACAGAGGGGCGCAGTTTACGTCTGGTCTGTGGACAGCACTGGCGCAGCTCCTGGGCACCCAGCTGCATCACACCACAGTGTACCATCCCCAGTCCAACGGTTCGGCTCAGCGATTCCACTGGCATCTCAAGTCAGCCCTGATGGTACACCTCAGGGGCCCCAACAGGACAGACGAGCTTCCCTGGGTCCTACTGGGCATCCGCACAGCCCCCAAGGAGGACCTGGGCACCTCCTCGGCGGAATTGGTCTACGGCGCCCCCCTGACGGTCCCAGGCGAGTTCGTACCAGAGGCCTGAGGTTCGGAAGAAACTCCAGCAGCGGTGCTAACGAGGCTGCGGGGCAAGGTAGGGACCCTGGCACCGGTCCCGACCTCCAGGCATGGTCCCATGCCATCCTTCACCCCTAAAGACCTCCGAGACTGTGAGTATGTTTTCATTCTCAGGGCTATGCACAGGTCACCTCTACAGCGGCCGTACGAGGGACCCTTCAGGGTGATCCGGCACAACGGATCCACGTGTGTCGTGGAGGTGGGTGGCCGGGAAGAGACTTTTACAGTGGACCGCCTCAAACCGATGCACTTGGACATTGAGCAACCAGCAAGGGTACCCGCACCACACCGGCGGGGCCGGCCACACAGACTGGGGGTTCCACTCCCCAGTGGACGTTTCTGAGGGGGGGGGTGGCCCACACACACGGGACTCGAACCACCATCAGGAGTCATGGGCAGACACACGGTTGTACGTTTAGAACTACCCACTTGGGGCGGACATGACGTCAGACTGTCCCCGGAAGGTCCACAGTCGCAGGGACCCATGGGAGGGGAGATATAAGCACATGATTTTGAATCAGTAGAGGCATTCTGAGTTCAGCTCTCTCTGCCTCCATGTATTTCTTTAGTATGTTACATATTCAGGCAACAATAAATATATGAGTTTGGCAAGGGTATTTGTAACAAACAACACTTTTATTGAACACTGAAAACAAACCCCCCCAAAAGTAAACAAACACTAACGTAACCGGAAACAGCTGCTGAGCAGCAGCTTAAACAGTCCTTAAAGCGATGTTGCAAAAACAGTTCTTTTAAGTAGGATTGCCACAAGTTCAAAATGCTTACAGTCCACTTAAAAGGAGAGACTTTATAAGACGATTTAAATTCTCTTCCACGTTGTTTTGCTTCGATCCCTGACGTCGAACTTTTCCCATGAAAAATTTACGAAATGAAACAAAACGAAACGGCTTAAAGGCACTGACCTTTCCTTTATCACACTGTCCTCAATCTTCTGCTATCCCGCAGAGATTAACACGAGAACAGTCAATGAATTCCTTCCGAATAAGGATTAAACAAAGGTCGAACCCGTTTCACCGTCGAAAATCGATTCTCGTCGATCTTTAACTCCCGAACTCTGATCTTCACTGTCCACTGATCCTCAACTAGCAGTCTTATAAAGAAACTGCTGGCAATGACCTTTTAAACTTTAGGCATTAGATAAAAACTTCATCCTTCAACTAAACTGTGTCATCACATTAAATCACGCAGTGGCATGAAGTCAACATGGCAAATCCAGCCACAAACTGCCCCTCCTCACAGGGTGGGGTCTTCCTTTTATAACCTGTAAAAAAAAACTGTCACATGACCTCTACTGGTGGGAAAATGACGTCACTCCACCATCACAAGACCATTACCTCGTCCAGTATAGCTTCAACCCCAGTCACGTGACAAGTACCACTGTCACGTGTCACGGGTACGTAACAAGTAGCGCGTTTCGCACAAGTATATGCATGTACATATGTAAGAGAGTAAATAAAGGTTCCCAAGCTTTTCCCAGCTCAGGAGATTAAGTAATACAGTCTTACGGTGTATGGTAAGTAATCAGTTCAGTTCTGGAATTTAGTTTGGGTAGAGTTGGAGAGAGAGAGAAAGGGATAGAGATTTAGTTTGTCTTCCAATGCCGATGTTCCATGTTGTCCTCCTTGCTTCTGAAATTTATTTGAAGTCACCACTTGTTTCAACAGAAAGGAGACCATTTCTACGGTTACGGTATCAACCCAGGCCAGGAATGAACACACCAAAAGTGTTCAACCGGTCACTCCTTTGTCTACACTGTGAGCAAAACCCCACCCTTGTCGTGGGCACACAAAACTCACCAGTGTCCTCCTTGCCTCTGACATCGTGTGTCTCCTGTGTGTCTGATTAAAAAGTCGACTGACCTTGTATATATCTCCAAGTGCTGAACACGAGTTGTCCATCGTATAGCTCCACCTTTCAGTTCCCAAGGCAACCCACAGACTCTCTCTCTCTGCTGCTTAATTAGTATAGGTCAGGTTAAGAGACAGCTGGAGAGACTCCATCAGTGAAAGGCTGCTGGACTGGATGGTATCAGGTCCAGGGTACTGAAAGCCTAATACTTTGCAGCACCCATAGAAGCTGAGTTGGAGTCAGGGAAAGATACCAAAGCTCTGGAAGACTTCCTGCTTGGTTTCTGTACCCAAGAAGGCAATTCCTTCTCAACATAATGACTACAGACCAATTGTCCTCACATCTCATGTGGTGAAGATGCTGGAGAGGCCGGTCCTGACTTATCGTGGACCACAGGTGATATCTTCATTGGACCCTCTTTTTTGCCTACCAACCTCATGTGGGAGTGGATGATGCTGTCATCTACCTGTTGCAGAGGGCTCACTCCCACCTGGATGATGCAAGTGCCATTGTGAGAAGCACATGTTTTGATTTCTCTAGTGCTTTCAATACAACCCACCAATTCTTCTGAGCCAGAAGTTGCAAACAATGGGCATAGACAAATCCACTATCTCCTGGATTACTGACTATCTGACAGTTAGACCCCAGTTTGTACAGCTGGATATTTCTCCCTCTGAGATGGTGGTGAATGGCACTGGAGTGCCACAAGGGACTATATGTCTCTATTTCTGTTCATATTATACACCTCAGACTTTAAATACAAATCTTGAGTCTTGTCACTTGCAGAAGTTCTCTGATGACTCTCCAGTGGTTAAGTGTATCGGTGATGAGCAGGAGCTGGAGTACAGGGGACTGATGGACGAGCTTGTGAAGTGGTGCAGGAGGAAGCACTTGCTCCTGAATGTAGCCAAAACAATGGTTATTGATTATTGGTTATTGATTTTAGGAGAAAGAGATCTGTGACAACTTCTGTACATATTCTGGAAGAAGTTGTTTTGGGGGAGGAGTACAAATACTTGGGTTTTCACTTTGAAGGGGATGAGCAGACTCTATTTTCTAAGATAGCTGAGATCCTTCACTGTGTACAGCTGAATATTGGAGATCTTTTACCAGTCTGTCATAGTGAGTGCAGTATTCTTTGCATGGTGTATGCATCCTCTGAACTCTACCAACATTGATCCAGCGTTCAACCTGACTAATGAAGCCTGCAAACACCATGCACACTTACTGCTGAATGCACTATCCATACTGATTCCTTTTATATATTTGACACTATATATTCACTTCTTGGCCACCAGCCTTTCATTCTCCGCCAGGACGTGAGTGGCTGGTCACATTTGCACCTGCCCTGAAGCCTTTACAGCCTTCTCCATGTATCCATTAGATTCCATGCAGGATTACAGCAGTTACACACCTCTACACTGGGCATGTTATAAAGTTGGGTCTTCACCTTTCTTCTACCCACCTTTCTTGCCCCCTTTCATTATCCTCCTCTTGCCAACCAGACCTCAGTCCTAGGATCTCTACCTTACATACAGTTACCATCCATTTTTATACAGATATTTTGCAGAACTTCTAACAATTACAACAGTCTTCCAGTTACTTCCCCTTAAGCCGGGGGTCGGCAACCTGCGGCTCCCGAGCCATTTGTGGCTCTTTCACCTCTGTGCTGCGGCTCCCTGTGGCTTTGGGAAATAATTGGTCAGTATTTAATTAAAATGTATTTTATGTTAGTTTGTTAGCTTTTGAAATGTAATTCTAAATTTGAAGATTATGGTGATCTTGTACAATCTAAGTGTGGCCTCACATTTCCTCACAATTAGCCAGCATTCCGGCTAAGGGAGATAGCCTACGGGGGTTTGTGAGTACGCGTCTTTTGCAGCATCTGCGTCCATGGGGGCTGGGTTGAGGGAGGCTTAAAAGCAAGGCTGTTTAGTTCGAATAAAGTTATTCGACTGCAGTTTACTGACTGCGTGAGCACACCGCTACAACGTGTTTTTATCGCTATTAATATACGTCACCACTGCCAATACCTGACACCCGCCAGTGCGCGATTTCTTTAATTTTTCGATCCAAGGTAAGCCAACTATGGAGAATTCTAAAAAAAGAAAAGTGACTGAAGAAAACAGAACGTTTAATGATATGTGGACAGATTCATTTGCTTTCACTGTTGACGAGACTGGTTTACCGGTATGCTTAATATGCAATGAGAAACTAGCAAACAACAAAAAGTCAAATGTCGCAAGGCATTTCTAGAATAAACACGCAGACTTTGCTCAAAAATATCCAGATGGAGATGAGAGAAAAAAAGCCGTTTCGGAACTGATGCGGAAGGTTGATCTGAGCAAAAATCATTTCCAGAAATGGATGAAGTCTGGAAAATCAACGACATACGCCAGTTATATTGCCGCTCAGGAAATAGTCAGGCACGGGAAGCAGTTTACAGATGGTGAATATATAAAAGAATCTTTCATTAAGATTTCAGAACATCTATTCACGGACTTTAAATACAAGAGTGAAATTGTGCAGAAAATCAGGGATATGCCCCTCTCTGTAAAGACTGTCAAAGACAGAACCATAAAAATGGCAGAAGACATCACAAGACAACAAATTAAAGACATCAATTCAGCTGTGGCCTACTCGATTGCCTGTGACGAGTCTAAAGACAAAGGTGATATTGAACAAATAGCGTTGTTCTGCCGGTATGTAAACTCTGCCGGGCCACAGGAAGAACTGATTGAGTTGATACCTCTAAAAGACCAAACACAGGGGGAGGACATCTGTGAGGCTGTCTTGAATTGTTTAAGAGCCAAAGGAATAAAGACCACCCATCTGGTGTCAGTAGCTACTGATGGGGGCACCGAATATGACGGGAACGCACAAGGGAATTGTGGCTTTACTGCAGAAGTCGCTGGACAGAAAGCTGCTGACTTTTCACTGCATCTTGCACCAAGAGGCACTGTGCGCTCAAACATTTCCTCCGGAATGCACAGAAGTAATGGATGTTGTCATTCAGATTGTCAATAAAATAATGGCAAAAAGTTTAAATCACCGTCAATTCCGTTTGTTACTGGACGAGCTGGAAATTGCATATTCTGATCTCCTGCTGCACAACAAAGTCTGATGGTTGTCCAGGGGGGAGGTGCTGAAATGCTTTGTCGCGTGTCTGGAAGAAGTGAAAACTTTCCTGGGCAGCAAAGGGCTCAACTTTCCTGAGCTGGAACAGCCAGAGTGGCTGGAAAAGCTACACTTCATGGTAGACATGACAGCGCACCTGAACACGCTGAACACAGCTCTTCAACGGGGTAAGGACGTACAGCCCTGCACATGTTGGAGGATGTTTTGGCATTCGAGCGCAAGTTGACGTTGCTTGCCAGAGATTTACAGAAAGGCACATTGTCTCACTTCCCCAATTTGAGAGAGTTCAAACAAGGTCACGACATGATAAATTCGGAGTATTTACATTCTGCAATCATCGCAATGCAAACATCGTTTGGGAAACGCTTCTGTGAGTTCAGAGAGGAAAAAAACACATTATCCTTCCCGGTCACTCCCCTAAGCATCGATCCATCCCTACTAAATACGACTGCATTGTCAGGTGTGAGTCAACCTGAACAAGTATGATAAATATTTTAATTGCCTATTATTTTACGTATATTCATATGTTTTCATTGTTCAGTGAAATAGTCCTTTTATTTTTCAGGTTGACAGCTGGCTGACGTTATTTTTGGTTTGCTGCTGGCGGCAAATTTAAGTTTGGCGTTTTTCATAAATACAAGAAGGACTCAAATAGACGTTGAGTGTTTTACTTAAAAGTAACCTTCAACCCAACGTCTTTTTTTCGGAGTTCAAAATGTTTTTGTTGCATGCAGAAATGTAATTTCATTTTCTCTGCAGGAGTTCATCAATTTCATAAATGCAACACATTATAGTTTGTTTATGCATAGCATAAAGGCAAAACAAAACGTTGTATGCAGTGTTATTTCATTTTAAATGTCAAGCGGGTTTTGCGGCTCCCAGTGTTTTCTTTTCTGTGGGAAACGGGTCCAAGTGGCTCTTTCAGTGGTAAAGGTTGCTGACCCCTGCCTTAAGCAATCAGCCTAGCAGAGAGTCCATATTTGTCCATCCTCCAATGCAGTTGAAGCTTACTCCGTCACAACCACAGGTTATTTATAAACCATTCTGGAGGTCTCTGCAAAGCCCAGATATACTGAGTTTTTAATCATTTTTTGTCACATACTCAGGAAATGCTTTTTAGCTACCCCACAATTCAATGGCCAGCAACAGTGGTATTTTTGAGGCAGAGACTGAAAATTCAGACCAACCGGGACAATGTGCGCCATTAAATAATTTCTAACTTTCTGACCGTCAGTTCCGCATATTAGTAGACAGGTTAACTTTTAGATTACCATAACCTACAGGTGCAAAACCATTTTAGACGGCGTATATATTTTTAGATTACAATATCTTACAGGTGCAAAAGCCATTGGTGCATACGTGGCTTGCCTTCTAATGTCAATGGAATGAACTAGCCCTTTTACCACCTCACTGTTCTGGGACCCTTACTCTTCATGATTTTTATAAATGACCTGGATGAGGAAGTGGAGGGATGGGTTAGTAAATTTGCTGATGACACAAAGGTTGGAAGTGTTGTGGATAGAGTGGAGGGCTGTCACAGTGGGCCATCGATAGGTTGCATAACTGGACTGAGAAGTGGCAGATGGAGTTCAACTCAGATAATTGTGAGGTGGTTCATTTTGGTAGGTCAAATATGATGGCAGAATATAGTATTAATGGTAAGACTCTTGGTAGTATGGAGGTTCAGAGGGATATTAGGGTCTGAGTCCATAAGACGCTCAAAGCAGCTGCACAGGTTGACTCTGTGGTTAAGAAGGTATACAGTGCATTGGCCTTCATCAATCATGGGACTGAGTTTAGGAGCTGAAAAGTAATATTGCTGCTATATAGGACCCTGGTCAGACCCCACTTGGAGTACTGTGCTCAATTCTGGTCGCCTCATTGCAGGAAGGATGTGGAAGCCATAGAAAGGGTGCAGAGGAGATTTACAAGGATGTTGCCTGGATTGGGGAGCATGCCTTATGAGAATAGGTTTAGTGCACTTGACCTTTTCTCCTTGGAGCGACGGAGGATGAGAGGTGACCTGATAGAGGTGTATAAGATAATGAGAGGCATTGATCGTGGGGACAGTCAGAGGCATTTTCCCAGGGCTGAAATGGCCAACACGAGAGGGAGTGCTGGGGAGTAGGTACAGAGGAGATGTCAGGGGTAAGTTTTTTACACAGAGAGTGGTGAGTGCGTGGAATGGGCTGCCGGTGACGGTGGTGGTGGTGGATACAATAGGGTCTTTTAAGAGACTCCTGGAGAGGTACATGGAGCTTAGAAAAATAGAGGGCTGCGGGTAATCCTAGATAATTTCTAAAGCAAGGATACATTCGGCACAGCTTTGTAGGCCGAAGGACCTGTATTGTAAATTAGGATTTCTATGTTTCTATGTTTATATGATTTCAATCATCTTTACTGGAGCCTAGTGCTAAAATGTTGTCCTTATGGGAACCTTGAATTTTTTACCAGACAAAAAATTCCAATGGCAATGAATGCAAACCGCAGGAAGGTAGACACTGAGTGCTGAAATTTCCAAGACACTTGGACACTAGATTACTTCTTCATCGAGCAAGCTGGGAAACTTGTTTGTCTCGTTTGCCTTCATTTGCTCAATTTCATCTTTCCTTGCTTGCCCAGTAAATATCAGGCGACTTTACAAGACCATCATAGTGGAAATTTCAACAAGTTTACTGGGCAAGCAAGGAAAAATGAAATTGAGCAAATGAAAGCTAGTTTCAGAAAACAAACATCATTTTTTGCCAAGAAAAGCAGTGGCAATGAAGGAAATACCCGTGCCAGCTACGAAGTCTCAAAATGTATTGCAAAAAAGAAGACGCTTTCTACAGAAGGGAAATTTGTCAAAGAATGTTTACTGGCAGTGGTGAATATTGTTTGTCCTGAAAAGAAGTCTTTACTTGCATCTATTACCGTCAGCAAGAACGATCACACGGCAAGTTGAAGAAATGTCAGCAGATGTTAAAAGTTGTTTAAGGGATGCCTGCAATGAATTGCAATATTTTTCAATTGAGCTTGATAAGAGTACAGACTTGAGAGACACTGAAGAATTAATTCAATTAATTCCTATGAAGATATTGAGATTGTAATTTCATTCTGAAGATGTGTTAGTGCTTGACTTCTGTAGAAAATATATTCATCCAAGTGGGAAGTATCCTAACTTAGCGGACCATGCAAAAAAGATGGCATCGTTGTTCGGCAGCACTTACCTGTTTGAGCAATTATTTTCAAAAATGAAGCGCACCAAGAACCATTTGAGAACAAGATTGACTGATGCCCATATTTCAAGTTTTTGATGGCATTTATCTGGCATCCACTCATTAATATACGATCCGGCCACAGAGGCAAAAAATTTGCCGACACTTGCCTAGATTTTCAATAATTTTTAGGTGAATCCCATGTTTCCTTCTTCAGGTAGTGGAGATCCAGTTTTGTAGCTCAACTGCATATTATCAAATGGTGAAAGTACTTTAGGAAGCAGGAGTGAGCCAATCCTCTCTCTCTCATGTCCCAATTTTTAATACGATTGTAGCTGATTACCCCATTCCCTCTTTAGTCCCACTTTCCTGTAGCCCTCAATCCCTTGTTTTTTAAACATTTATTTCCCTCCTCTTTAAACCTTTTCACAATTCTCTGGGGTCAGGGTGGGGGGGATGGAGTGTATATCCAAGTTATTTCCTGCCAATGGTGGTAGTTCTTACACAACTTAGTGTTTTAGTGTTAAATATCCGACACCATGAATCATGTAACTGCCCCCATCTCAAGATGCCCTAAAAACAAGTCCACTTCTCCCATCACTTCTCAGGGGCCAAGATGTTACACTGATTTTTCAACATTCCTAATAAGTAACTTCTTAAGGCACACATGAAAAGGTGGAAGAGCTCAATAGATCAGGCATCATTTATGGAGGGAAATTGACACTGGTTGAAACCATAAAAAATAGCAGAATTGGGCCATTTGGACCATTGAGTCTGCTGTGCTAATTCGTCATGGGTGATCCATTTCCTCAACCCTTATCTCCTGCCCTCTCCCCATATTCCTCATGCCCTGATCAATGAGGAATCTATCAATCTCTAGCTTAAATATACATAGACACTTGGCTTCCACAGCTTCCTTGTAACCAATCCACTTTCAGACCTTTCTATTGGGATAGAAAATTCTCTCTAGTTATTGTAACTTCACAAATTTACTGGCCTGGATCTTCCACCCTATGGTTAGTGTCTTTTATAGTGAAGACTGACGCAAACTTCTTAAATCAGTTTGTCCGCCGTTTCTTTATCTCCCATTACTATCTCCTCAGCATCATTTTCCAGTGGTCTGATATTCACTCGTGCCTCTTGTTTACACTTTATGTATCTTAAGAAAATGTTACCCTGTTTAACTTACTTTTGTATTTCATCTTTACCTTCTTAATGACCGTTTAGTTGCCTTCTGTCTGTTTTTAAAAGCTTCCCAATCTTTTGACTTCCCACTAATTTTTACTTTTTTACATACCTACTCTTTGGCTTTTACATTGACCTTGACCTCTCGTTAGCCATGGTTGCCTTTAGAATACTTCCTCCTCTTTGAGATGTATATATCCTGTGCCTACTGAATTGCTTCCAGAAATTCCAGCCTTTGCTGTTCTGCCATCATTATTGCCAGAGTTCTTTTCCAATCAATTTTGGCTAACTCCTCTCTCAAGCCTTTGTAATTCCCTGTATTCCATTGTAATATTGATACATCTGACTTCAAGCTTCTCTTCATCTGGTCTCAGTGTCCCGATAATGTTGATTGTCTTTCTCCCTTCACAGATGCTTACTGACCTAATGAGTTCTGTTAGCTTTCAGTAAGTAGTTCCAAATCCCAGCCTCTGCAGTCTGTCATGTCTCCATTTTGATTTCTTGAGCTGCTGGTGGTAATGGCAACCATCTCAACCTGGTGCGTATCACAATGAATTTACTCTGACCTGCCTCGACTACAGATGGATCCATAAATTTGGAAAATGAAATAGTGCTTAGTGCTATAGGTGTGATCACTGTGAACTGGCTGAGCTAACTGACTCACTGTTACCGTGTCATAAGCTTATGACTCAGATGTGTCAGCAGCTCCACGGGAGGGAGACTTAGGAGTGTTAAAATCTATCTATGAATCCCTCACTTTTGCTGACTTCCCAATACTCTGCCTCCCCCACTTCCTCTCTTATCTCTCACTTTCACTATCTTCTCCTCTCTGCTTCCAAAATTAATGGTCGTGACAGGACTGCTGAGATACTGATTGACATTCTGGGTAACAGGATTATTAACAGCCAAGGTGCCAAAAGAAGGTGAGCAAAAACTAATAGTCCTCCGGAATATGAGTGGGTATTGAGGACAGGAGAGGAATGGACTTCGGGAGGGATGATAAGAAGGATAGGGCATCTTGTTATATAAACATGCAATGTCTTACGTATGACTAACCAACATTGTTCCTGACACTTTCATCCCTCATTCCTCTCTGTTGTCTCCCACCCTCCTCTTCCCAGCCCCCCCTCCCCCCACTCACACAGAACACCTCTGGTGCAGCTGCATCATCCAGCCAGTTGCACTGCCTGTTGCTGCTGCTCAGCCATAGTGTGCAGGTTTTCATTGTTGATAAGGCTGGATGATGGCTGCTGAGGGTGGTCATTGCAAAACTGTAGATGGTGGGGGCAGAAATGAGTGGAGATGGGGAGTGTCAAGGTGGGAGCAGCTTATAGGGGTGTCAGTGGGGGTCAAGTGGGATGGTGGTGGATTGTAGCAGAGGGCAAGGATGGGAAGGGTGAAGATGGTTCAGGATGGTGGCGGGGACAGGGAAGGTGAAGATAGTGACAGCATCAGGGAGGGTTTTGCACAAAATGGGAATATCTAGATGAGGTGCATGTGTGGGTGGGTTCTTGGCTTTTGTGAATGCAGACTTCATGGACTGTGTAGTGTGTACTCAGTGGGTTTCACATAGACCAGTGGATGTGGTGGAGGGAATAGTCTGTGTTTGAGTGCGAAGTATGGTATAGAAACAGACTATGACTTTAATCAAACCTTCCTGGGTCTGTTTCAGAGATTCTGCATTGATAGGTCAGGGACAAAGGTTTGAGGAAATGGTAACCAGGGTGGTGTTGGATTCTCAATTTTTAATCAAGCTTCTTTTACAAGTCAGGAAAGAGGACAAAAGTTACTGCTTCATGATCTTTCTATTAAACATTACTAGAAGAAAGGGAGATGAAAAGCAGGTTGTGATAGGAGTCTACTAATTGAAGAGATGGAGAGTCAAAAGGTACTTAGGCTACTAGGAAGCATTTTGAGCAGTTATTTGTATATAAGTAATTATATAGAATACAAATGCACAATTTATTCTAACTAAAACAATCTAACTAAACAATCTAATCCAACAATCCTCCCCCGATTCAAACTACATGGACCATGGACTCTTGCTGTTCACCCTTGAGAATGCTGAGGACTGAGCTGTCCCAGACCTGGTACTCGGTGGGGGGCATTCTATCTTGGGATATTGTTTTTGCCTACAGAACCTCATTTTTTGCTCACCTAACTAATGAAACTCCTGTCTCTTCTTACTCCTTCTTTCTGAGTCACAAAGCTAGACAGTACCAGAGACTCAAGCACTGTAACTTTCGTCTGTTAGGTCAACCCTCCTCTCTAACCATATTCAAAGTGTTGTTGAGGGGAATGGCCACTCTGTGCAGGCTCCTTAACCCCTTTCCTCTTCTTGATGGTCACCCAGTTCTAGTGTCCTATCCTATCACCCCCTCAGCCTCCCAAATGATCCGGAGTTCATCCAGTTCCAGCTCCAACTCCTTAACGCAGATTGTTAGAAGTTGCAGCCGGATGCACTTCTTGTAGTTGTGGTAGTCAGGGACAATGTCTTCCACACCACACAGAGCAGAATTCCACTATTCTAGGGAGCATATTTCACTATCCAATGTACCCTAGGGAGTGGATTGGCTGTGCCAGATAAGAAGGCAATGTAGTTGGGGCTACTAGTCTATGACTACTGTTGTACCTCCATTCAGCATCACTGTTTAACTTACCTGCTTTCCTCGTCCAGAACCATTTTTCCTATGCAGAGCATTGAATTTGCATCTCTCAAATATCTAGTAGGTTCATCTGTGATACAGTGCTCAACTTATTTCCATAATTCCAAAAATCAGGTTACCAAATACATTCTTGATCCTCCTTTTTTGCTTTTATGTACAGTTTTTTTGGAATTTCATCTGCAAAAGTATTTCAATGGCTTTTAGAATGACTACAATGAACGAATGACACTTCTGGTGTCAGTTTTAGAAACAACAACCCATCCAGCCATTTGATTTCCTCTCTGTCACTTTACAAACTCAGATCTTTGGCAGATCAATGAGCAATAACACACAATCAGATCCATGTTCTTGAGTGAAGACTGCTATCATGTGTTTTTCATTGACATATAGGGCAAATGGTTTGCTTGTGTCAAGTCTTAAAGTAGGTGCAATAAACAACATCACCTTTAAAGTTTGAAATGCTTCTAGATACAACCCTTCAGCAGGTTTTTGAGTTGTTGGGCTATAGTTCAAGTTTAGTTGTCATTCAGCCATATATAAATACCCATAAATTCAGCCAAACACAACAATGTTACTAACAGTACTGACAATCAGCAATGTGTAAAACACAGTACGAACAGTCATACACTTTGCAAGATGCACATAGCACATATAAGACAGCAGTAAAGTATAGTCATACACAAAAATATAGTCCAGGTGGCCCTGGTTAAAAACAATATGTCTTGTTATATGCTGAGTGAGCACTGGCGGGCAGGATTAACTTCATCATTGTTGCTGTGCAAACTTCCCCCAGCATTCTGATGGAATGCACCATCTATGATGCTCTTTTTTGGGCAGCTACAAACAAGTGATATTGCTGTTTGAGGCCTAATCCTTGTTATGACTGAGGGCAGCACAGTTCTTCAATCTCCTCTCCCACTGTTCATCAACAGAACAGTGAAAGCATTATACTTTATCAATGACCAACAATGTCTTGTGATCACAAGAAAAGCTGCTAAGAAAATTACTTGCTGTGAGACCATACGCCTCCTTTGCACACTGACTCTTCTTGCAGGCAGCAGCATAGTCTGCATCATCTAGCTCCTTTGGTATATCCACCAGTGGCGTTGTCTCAAAAGTCTGTCTAATGTAGCTTGTAATTTTCTTGTGTTCGCATTCTTCGCATTCCCATGTTCTCGTGTTTGCACTTACATGGGCAGTGTTTTCATTACATATGCACAAATGAGGTTCCTGGTGAGCTCAGATCAACCTTGACTTTAAATGATCACTCTCCCACTTTTGACAAGATTCAGTCAAATCTGGAAGGAAAATGCTATAACAACAACCTGTCTTCAGTACTCCGTGAAAACTTCCTGATATATGAGAGCAGTTTAAAGACCAGAAAAATCTTCTTTTGACTGTAGCCATTCAGGTTGCTCCTTCTCGGAGTTGTTCTGCAGTTCTAAAGATGGTTAACATTACCTCTACAACCTTCTGATTCCCAGGTACCAATAGTTAACATAGAAGATTATAGAACCTGGAACAGTACAGGCCCTTCAGCCCACAATGTCCTGAATTTTTAAGCTATTCCAAGATTAACCTTTAATTGAGGAACTGCTTTTTCAAGCACCTGCACCATCCGCCACAAGTGGAACTTCCTGGTGGTCAAATATTTTAATTCTGATTCCCATTCTCATTCTGATGTATTAGTCCATGGTCTCTCTTGTGCTGAGATAAGACCTCCCTCAGGGTAAAGGAGCAATGTCCCACATTCTGTCTTGGTAGCCTCCAACTTGATGTCATGAATATTGATTTCTCCTTCAAGTAAACAAATTTCTTCCCTCCCACCTTCCTTTATTCCGCATTATGACCTTCTACTCACCTGCCTACACTTCTACAGCCTTAGAACTTTGCCACACACCTGACTTTACCTATAACGTTCTAGATAGCCTGTTTCACCTGTCCTCCTACCTTTTTATTCTGGCATCTTCTTTCTCAGTTCTGAAGAAGGGTCTCAGCCCAAAATATTGACTGTTTACTCTTCTTGGGGAAAAGAGGCTAGACTGTGCATGCACATGACATAGAACATCAAAGTTTTAAAAAGGAGAGGAATTTTTCATCCAGCTGCTGCTCCTAACAAACCGTGTTAGGGAACTGGAGCAGGAGCTGGATGATCTCCAGATCATTCAGGAGACTGAGGAGTTTATAGATAGTGGCTACAAGGAGGCAGTTACACCAAAGGAGCAGCGCACAGATAATTGGATTACCGTCAGGTGAGGGAAGGGAAAGGGCAGGCAGAGCAGGGCTCCCCTGTGGCCATTCCCCTTAACAAGTATACCAATTTGGATACTGTTAGGGAAGATGACTTTCCTGGGACAAGCTGAGGAAAATGGATCTCTGGCACTGAGTCTGGTTCTGCAGTTCGGAAGGGAGGGAGGAAGAAGAGGAGAGCTGTAGTGATAGGGGACTCGATAGTTAGGGGTACAGACAGGAGACTCCTGGATGGTTTGTTGCCTCCCGGGTGCCAGGGTCAGGGATGTCTCTGATCGCGTGCACAGCATTCTGAGGTGGGAGGGTGATCAGCCAGATGTCATGGTACACATCAGTACCAATGACATAGGTAGAAAGAGTCAGGAGGCCCTGAAGAGTGAGTGCAGAGGGCTTGGTAGGAAGTTAAAAAACAGGACCTCGAGGGTGGTAATCTCAAGATTGCTACCTGTGTCATGTGCCAGTCAGGTTAAGAATAGGATGCTCTGGAGGATGAACACGTGGCTGAGGAACTGGTGTAGGGGGCAGGGTTTCAGATTTCAGGATCTTTGGGACCTCTTCCAGGGCAGGTGGGACCTGTACAAGAGACACGGGTTACACCTGAACTACCAGGGGACCAATATACTTGCAGGGAGGTTTGTTAGTGCAATTGTGAAAAGTTTAAACTAAATTTGCAGGGGGATGGGAACCAAAGTGGTAGAGCAGATAGTGGAGCAGGGGTGAAAATAAATTATGTTAAAAGTTCATGCAAAGTCAGAAATAGAAAGGTTGTGTGTGGTGGTAATAATCTTCTGAGGTGCATATTTCAATGTGAGGAGTATAGTGGGGAAGGCAATAGACAATAGACTGTAGGTGCATTCAGCCCTTCTAGCCAGCACCGCCATTCACTGTGATCATGGCTGATCATACAAAATCAGTACCCCATTCCTGCCCTCTCCCAATATCCCTCGACCCCACTATCTATAAGAGCTCTATCTAACTCTCTCCAGAGACTTGGCCTCCACTGCCTTCTGGGGCAGAGCATTCCACATATCCACCACTCTCTGGGTGAAAAAGTTTTACCGCATCTCGGTTGTAAATGGCCTACCCCTTATTCTTAAACTGTGGCCTCTAGTTCCGGACTCGCCCATCAGCGGGAACATGCTTCCTGCCTCCAGTGTGTCCAATCCCTTAATAATCTTATATGTTTCAATCAGATCCCCTCTCATCCTTCTAAATTCCAGTGTATACAAGTCCAGTCACTCCAATCTTTCAACATATGACAGTCCCGCCATTCCGGGAATTAACCTTGTGAACCTACGCTGCACTCCCTCAACAGCAAGAATGTCCTTCCTCAAATTTGGAGACCAAATCTGCACACAATACTCCAGGTGTGGTCTCACCAGGGCCCTGTACAACTACAGAAGGACCTCTTTACCCCTATACTCAATTCCTCTTGTTATAAAGGCCAGCATGCCATTAGCTTTCTTCACTGCCTGCTGTACCTGCATGCTTGCTTTCATTGACTGATGTACAAGAACACCTAGATCTCGTTGTACTTCCCCTTTTCCTAACTTGACTCCATTTAGGTAGTAATCTGCCTTCCTGTTCTTGCCACCAAAGTGGATAACCTCACATTTATTCACATTAAACTGCATCTGCCATACATTTGCCCACTCATCCAACCTATCCAAGACACCCTGCATTCTCATAACATCCTCCTGACATTTCACACTGCCACCCAGCTTTGTGTCATCAGCAAATTTGCTAATGTTACTTTTAATCCCTTCATCTAAATCATTAATGTATATCGTAAACAGCTGCGGTCCCAGCACCGAACCTTGCAGTACCCCACTGGTCACAGCCTGCCATTCCAAAAGGGTCCCGTTAATCGCTACTCTTTGTTTCCTGTCAGCCAGCCAATTTTCAACCCATGTCAGTACTCTGCCCCCAATACCATGTGCCCTAATTTTGAATCGGGAGCAAGTTACAGCTTGTGATTCAGCTGGGAGCTCAGAGAATTCGACCGTGTAGGTAGGATTTAAGCCTACCTGGTCAATACCTGTGGAGGAGGGGGAACTGCACAGGCGCGAGTGACGTCAGCGTCGAGCGCGCACTTTAAAAGGCAGGACTTCTTTTCAGAGCGGGCAGCGGAGTCCGTGGAAGCAGAGTCCTGGGCTTTGCCTAAGTGGAGTCCGTGGAAGCAGAGTCCTGGGCTTTGCCTAAGTGGAGTCCGTGGAAGCAGAGTCCTGGGCTTTGGCTAAGTGGAGTCTGTGGAAGCAGAGTCCTGGGCTTTGGCTAAGTGGAGTCCGTGGAAGCAGAGTCCTGGGCTTTGGCTAAGTGGGCTTCGAGTCTGTGGAAGCAGAGTCCTGGGCTTTGGCTAAGTGGAGTCTGTGGAAGCAGAGTCCTGGGCTTTGGCTAAGTGGGCTTCGAGTCTGTGGAAGCAGAGTCCTGGGCTTTGGCTAAGTGGGCTTCGAGTCCGTGGAAGCAGAGTCCTGGGCTTTGGCTAAGTGGAGTCTCTGGAAGCAGAGTCCTGGGCTTTGGCTAAGTGGAGTCCGTGGAAGCAGAGTCCTGGGCTTTGGCTAAGTGGAGTCTGTGGAAGCAGAGTCCTGGGCTTTGGCTAAGTGGAGTCTGTGGAAGCAGAGTCCTGGGCTTTGGCTAAGTGGAGTCTGTGGAAGCAGAGTCCTGGGCTTTGGCTAAGTGGAGTCTGTGGAAGCAGAGTCCTGGGCTTTGGCTAAGTGGGCTTCGAGTCCGTGGAAGCAGAGTCCTGGGCTTTGGCTAAGTGGAGTCTGTGGAAGCAGAGTCCTGGGCTTTGGCTAAGTGGAGTCTGTGGAAGCAGAGTCCTGGGCTTTGGCTAAGTGGAGTCCGTGGAAGCAGAGTCCTGGGCTTTGGCTAAGTGGAGTCCGTGGAAGCAGAGTCCTGGGCTTTGGCTAAGTGGAGTCTGTGGAAGCAGAGTCCTGGGCTTTGGCTAAGTGGAGTCTGTGGAAGCAGAGTCCTGGGCTTTGGCTAAGTGGAGTCCGTGGAAGCAGAGTCCTGGGCTTTGGCTAAGTGGAGTCCGTGGAAGCAGAGTCCTGGGCTTTGGCTAAGTGGAGTCCGTGGAAGCAGAGTCCTGGGCTTTGGCTAAGTGGAGTCCGTGGAAGCAGAGTCCTGGGCTTTGGCTAAGTGGGCTTCGAGTCCGTGGAAGCAGAGTCCTGGGCTTTGGCTAAGTGGAGTCTGTGGAAGCAGAGTCCTGGGCTTTGGCTAAGTGGGCTTCGAGTCTGTGGAAGCAGAGTCCTGGGCTTTGGCTAAGTGGGCTTCGAGTCCGTGGAAGCAGAGTCCTGGGCTTTGGCTAAGTGGAGTCTGTGGAAGCAGAGTCCTGGGCTTTGGCTAAGTGGGCTTCGAGTCCGTGGAAGCAGAGTCCTGGGCTTTGGCTAAGTGGAGTCTGTGGAAGCAGAGTCCTGGGCTTTGGCTAAGTGGGCTTCGAGTCCGTGGAAGCAGAGTCCTGGGCTTTGGCTAAGTGGAGTCCGTGGAAGCAGAGTCCTGGGCTTTGGCTAAGTGGAGTCCGTGGAAGCAGAGTCCTGGGCTTTGGCTAAGTGGAGTCCGTGGAAGCAGAGTCCTGGGCTTTGGCTAAGTGGAGTCCGTGGAAGCAGAGTCCTGGGCTTTGGCTAAGTGGAGTCCGTGGAAGCAGAGTCCTGGGCTTTGGCTAAGTGGAGTCCGTGGAAGCAGAGTCCTGGGCTTTGGCTAAGTGGAGTCTGTGGAAGCAGAGTCCTGGGCTTTGGCTATGTGGGAGCCCGTGGAAGCAGAGTCCTGGGCTTTGGCTAAGTGGAGTCCATGGAAGCAGAGTCCTGGGCTTTGGCTAAGTGGAGTCTGTGGAAGCAGAGTCCTGGGCTTTGGCTAAGTGGAGTCTGTGGAAGCAGAGTCCTGGGCTTTGGCTAAGTGGAGTCCGTGGAAGCAGTCCTGGGCTTTGGCTAAGTGGGCTTCGAGTCCGTGGAAGCAGAGTCCTGGGCTTTGGCTAAGTGGGCTTCGAGTCCGTGGAAGCAGAGTCCTGGGCTTTGGCTAAGTGGGCTTCGGCATAAGGGGATTCGGTAAGCCTGTGTGATTGCTCGCTGAGGGGAAGAAGGTAAGGTCGCTAGGTGCTTTTTAGACTTATTCTATTAATCCAGTTCAGGTATGGGGGAGACAGTCAGAGCAGTGGTGTGCTCCGTATGCAGTATGTGGGAAGTCAGGGTCAACACAGTTGTCCCTGATGACCACACCTGCAAGAGGTGCGTCCAGCTGCAGCTCCTATCAGCCCGTTAGGGAGTTGGAGCGGGAGCTGGATGAACTACGGATCATTCGGGAGGTGGAGGCAGAGATAGATATCAGGAGGTAGTCACACCAAAAATCCAAGAAGTAGGCAGATGGGTGACGGTCCAGAGAGGCAGGGGGAGCAGGCAGAGAGAGCAGAGCACCCCTGCGGCCATTCCCATTAACATTAAGTATACCGTACTGGATACTGTTGATGGGGATGACCTACCAGGAATGAGTTGTAGTGGTCCTGCCTCTGGCACAGAGGTTGAACCCTCAACTAGGAAGGGGAAGAGGGAAGAGAAGAGAGCGATAGTTTTAGGGGATTCTATAGTCAGGGGGGCAGATAGGAGATTTTGTGGGGCAGATCGGGAGTCTCGGATGGTATGTTGCCTCCCTGGTGCCAGGGTCCGGGACATCTCAGATCGGGTGCAGGCTATACTTGAGAACGAGGGCATGAACCCAGATGTAGTGGTCCATGTAGGGACCAATGATGTAGGTAAGGTGAGTGAGGGGGTCCTGCTTAGAGAGTTCAGGGAGTTAGGAGTGAAGCTGAAAGGCAGGACCTCCAGGGTGACAATCTCGGGATTGCTACCTGTGCCACGTGCGAGTGAGGCGAAGAATAGAATGATTATGCACATCAATACGAGGCTGAGAGCATGGTGCAGGAAGGAAGGGTTCAGGTTTTTGGATAATTGGTCTTTGTTCCAGGGACATTGGGATCTGTTTCGAAGGGATGGTCTACATCTGAACCAGAGGGGTACTAACATTCTTGCAGGAGTGTTTGCCAGTGCTGCTCGGGGGGGTTTAAACTAGGTGTGCAAGGGGCAGGGATCCAGATCCAGAGGGTTGGTCAGAATGAGCATGGGGTTAAATGTGTAGAAGGTTTGGATGATCTTGAGAAGGTCATCAAAATTCAGGGTGCAATTAGCCCGATGGAAGTTCAAGGAGCTGGGTTAGGTACAGTAGACAGTGTTTTAAGCAAAGAGAGGAGGAATGGGCTCAGAATTCTATACTTGAATGCGCGTAGTGTCAGAAATAAGATAGATGAGCTTGAAGCTCAGATGAAAATGGGGAACTACGATATTGTTGGAATAACGGAGACATGGCTGCAAGGGGATCAGGCCTGGGAATTGAGTGTACCAGGGTATACGTGCTATCGTAGAGACAGAAATATGGGAAGAGGGGGTGGGGTGGCCCTGGTGGTGAGGAATGAGATTCAGTCCTTAGCAAGAGGTGACTTGGGAACGGGAAGTAGAGTCTGTGTGGATTGAGCTGAGGAACAGTAAGGGTAAAAAGACCCTAATGGGTGTGTGTACAGGCCCCCAAACAGTAGCGTGGATATTGGGTACAAGTTGATTAGGGAGTTAACATTGGCATGTGCTAAAGGTAATGCGGTCGTTATGGGAGATTTCAACATGCAGGTGAACTGGGAGAATCAGGTAGGTGCTGGACCCCAGGATAGGGAGTTTGTGGAGTGTCTAAGGGATGTATTTTTGGAACAGCTTGTGCTTGAGTCAACCAGGAACGAGGCTATTTTGGACTTGGTGATGTGTAATGAACAGGAATTGATAAGTGATCTTGAAGTAAAGGAGCCATTAGGAAGTAGTGATCATAACATGATAAGTTTTTATCTACAATTTGAGAGGGATAAGGGCAGATCAGAGGTGTCAGTGTTGCAATTAAATAAAGGAGACTACGGAGCCATGAGGGAAGAGCTGGCCAAAGTTAAATGGGCGGATGCCCTGGCAGGAAAGACAGTGGATCAGCAGTGGCAGATATTCTTGGGCATAATACAAAAGATGCAAAAGCAGTTCATTCCAATGAGAAGGAAGGATTCAAAGAGGGGGAAGGGGCCACAGTGGTTGACAAAGGAAGTCAGAGATCGTATAGCATTAAAGAAAAAGAAGTATGACAGGGCTAAGATGAGTGGGAATACAGATGATTGGGAAAGTTTTAAAGATCAGCAGATCTTAACTAAAAAAGCAATACGGAGAGAAAAAATCAGGTATGAGCTCAGTCTAGCCGGGAATATAAAAGTGGATAGCAAAAGCTTTTTTAGCTATGTGAAGAGAAAGAAGATAGTTAAGAACAATGTTGGCCCCTTGAAGAATGAATTGGGAGAAATTGTTATGGGAAACAGGGAAATGGCAACAGAATTTAATGCGTAATTTAGATCTGTCTTCACCAGGGAGGACACAAGCAATCTCCCAGATGTATGGATGGGCCAGGGTCATAAGATATCAGAGGAATTGAGACAGATTGACATTAGGAAAGAAACTGTGATGAGTAGACTGGTAGGACTGAAGGCTAATAAATCCCCGGGTCCAGTTGGTCTGCATCCGAGGGTTCTAAAAGAGGTGGCTCAGGAAATTGCGGATGCATTGGTAATCATTTTCCAATGTTCCTTAGCTTCAGGTTCAGTTCCTGAAGATTGGAGAGTGGCTAATGTTGTCCCACTTTTCAAGAAAGGAGGGAAGGAGAAAACGGAGAACTATCGCCCTGTTAGCCTAACGTCAGTCGTGGGGAAGATGCTTGAGTCCATTATTAAGGACGAAATAGTGGCACATCTTGATGGCAGAAATAGGATTAGGCCGAGCCAGCATGGATTTACCAAGGGCAAATCATGCTTGACTAATCTGTTGGAGTTTTTTGAGGGTGTAACAAGGATGTTAGACGAGGGTAAGCCAGTGGATGTTGTATACCTAGATTTTCAGAAGGCATTCGATAAGGTGCCACATAGGAGATTGGTGAGTAAAATCAGAGCTCATGGCATTGGGGGCAGGGTTTCAACATGGATAGAAAACTGGTTGGCAGATAGAAAGCAAAGGGTAGCAGTGAATGGGAGTTTCTCGGACTGGCTGGAGGTGACTAGTGGGGTACCACAGGGCTCTGTATTGGGACCACAGCTCTTTACAATTTATGTCAACGATTTAGATGAGGGCATTGAAAACTATATCAGCAAGTTTGCTGACGATACTAAACTGGGTGGCAGTGTGACATGCGAAGAGGACGTTAGGAGAATACAGGGAGACTTGGATAGGCTGGGTGAGTGGGCAGATACTTGGCAGATGTCATTCAATGTGAAGCAGGAACAAGAGGGCAGAGTATTGTCTGAACGGTGTAGAGCTAGGTAAGGGAGAAATGCAAGAGACCTAGGAGTCCTAGTTCACCAGTCAATGAAGGTGAATGAGCAAGTGCAACAGGCAGTGAAGAGGGCAAATGGAATGTTGGCCTTTGTTACAAGGGGAATTGAATACAAGAGCAAGGATGTCCTTTTGCATTTCTACAGGGCCCTGGTGAGACCACACCTGGAATATTGTGTACAGTTTTGGTCTCCAGGTTTAAGGAAGGACATTCTGGCAATTGAGGAAGTGCAGCGTAGATTCACTAGGTTGATTCCTGGGATGGCAGGGCTGTCTTACGCAGAGAGATTGGAGAGATTGGGCTTGTACTCGCTGGAATTGAGGAGATTGAGAGGGGATCTGATTGAAACGTTTAAGATAATTAAAGGATTTGATAGGATTGAGGCAGGAAATATGTTCCAGATGTTGGGAGAGTCCAGTACCAGAGGGCATGGATTGAGAATAAGAGGTCAGTTATTTAAAACAGAGTTGAGGAAGAGCTTCTTCTCCCAGAGAGTTGTGGAGGTGTGGAATGTACTGCCTTGGAAGACGGTGGAGGCCAATTCTCTGGATGCTTTCAAGAAGGAGCTAGATTGATATCTGATGGATAGGGGAATCAAGGGATATGGGGACAATGCAGGGACTGGGTATTGATAGTG
Organism: Hypanus sabinus; assembly: GCF_030144855.1. Classification (NCBI taxonomy): domain Eukaryota; kingdom Metazoa; phylum Chordata; class Chondrichthyes; order Myliobatiformes; family Dasyatidae; genus Hypanus; species Hypanus sabinus. The sequence goes on from NW_026779019.1 coordinate 252,030, forward strand.
AATGATCAGCCATGATCTCAGAATGGCGGTGCAGACTCGAGGGGTCGAATGGTCTACTTCTGCACCTATTGTCTATTGTCTATTGTCCAATTTTGCCCACTAATCTCCTATGTGGGACTTTATCAAAAGCTTTCTGTAAGTCCAGGTACACTACATCCACTGGCTCTCCCTTGTCCATTTTCATAGTTACATCCTCAAAATACTCCAGAAGATTAGTCAAGCATGATTTTACCTTCATAAATCCATGCTGACTCGGACTGATCCTTCTACTACCATCCAAATGTGTCATAATTTCCTCTTTTAAAATTGACCAGCATCTTTCCCACCACTGACGTCAGGCTAACCGGTCTATAATTCCGTTTTCTCTCTCCCTCTTTTCTTGAAAAGTGGGACAACATTAACCACCCTCCAATCAGCAGGAACTGTTCCTGAATCTATAGAATATTGGAAAATGATTACCAATGCGGGGCCACGGTTTCTAGAGCCACCTCTTTAAGTACCCTGGGATGCAGACCATCAGGTCCCAGGACTTATCAGCCTTCAGACTCAACAGTCTATCCAACACTGTTTCTTGCCTGATATAAATTTCCTTCAGTTCATCCATTACTCTAGTTCCTTTGGCCACTATTACATCTGGGAGATAGTTTGTGTCTTCCCTAGTGAAGACAGATCCAAAGTACCTGTTCAACTCATCTGCCATTTCCTTGTTACCCATAATAAATTCACCCGTTTCTGTCTTCAATGGCCCAGTTTTGGTCTTAACTATTTTTTTGCTATTCACATACCTAAAGAAGCTTTTACTATCCTCCTTTATATTCTTAGCTAGTTTACCTTCGTACCTCATTTTTTCTTGGCACATTGCCTTTTTTGTTATCTTCTGTTGCTCTTCAAAAGCTTCCCAGTCCTCCGGTTTCCTGCTCATCTTTGCAATGTTATATTTCTTCTCTTTTATTTTTATACTGCCCTTTACTTCCCTTGTCAGCCATGGCCGCCCCTTACTCCCCTTAGGATCTTTCTTCCTCTTTGGAATGAACCGATCCTGCACCTTCTGCATTATTCCCAGAAATACCTGCCATTTTTGTTCCACTGTCATCCCTGCTAGGGTATCATTCCATTGAACTTGGCCAGCTCCTCCCTCCTCCTCCCTCATAGCTCCATAGTTCCCTTTGTTCAACTGTAATACTGACACATCCGAGTTTCCCTTCTCCTTCTCAAATTGTAGGTTAAAACATATCATATTATGGTCACTACCTCCTAATGGTTCCTCTACCTCGAGGTCCCTGATCAAATCCGGTTCATTGCACAACACTAAATCTAGAATTGCCTTCTCCCTGGAAGGCTCCAGATGTGATAGAGGCAGATGAGCTGAGGGCATGGATTGACACATGGAATTATGACATTATAGCCATTACTGAAGTTAGACTACAGGAGGGGCAGGACTGGCAGCTTAATGCTCCAGGGCTCCGATGTTTCAAACGTGATAGAGGCAGAGGGATAAAGGGTAGGGTGGGGGGGTAACATTGCTAGTCAGGGAAAATGTTACAGCAATTCTCAGGCAGGATAGATTAGAGGGCTTGTCTACTGAGGCCATAAGGGTGGAAACAGGAAAGGTATGACCGCATTAATGTTATGTTATAGACCACCCAACAGTCAGCAAGAATTGGAGGAACAAATCTGCAGAGAGATAACAGACAACTGCAGGAAACATAACATTGTGATAGTAGGGGATTTAATTTTCCACACATTGACTGGGACTCCCATACTGTTAAAGGTCTAGATGGGTTAGTTTGTAAAATGTGTTCAGGAAAGTTTTCTAAATCAATATATAGAGCTACAGACTACAGAGGAGTTCTGGTAACACCATTAGTTTCAACTTGATCAATAGATCTGATTGAAAAATAGATCTGATTCTTGGGTTGAGGTTAGAAACTGGAAAAAGGCCAATTCTGAAGAAATGAGAAAGGATCTAAAAAACACAGACTGGGACAGGTTGTTCTCTGGCAAGGATGTGATTGATAAGTGAGAGGCCTTCAAAGGAGAAATTTTGAGAGTGCAGAATTGTATGTTCTTGTCAAGATTAAAGGCAAAATGAATAAGAATAAGGAACCTTGGTTCTCGAGGGATATTGGAACTCTGATAAAAAAGAAGAGAGAGATGTATAACATGTATAGGAAACAGGGAGGAAATAAGATGCTTGAGGAGTATAAAAAGTGCAAAAAATTACTTAAGAACGAAATCAGGAGGGCTAAAAGAAGACATGAGGTTGCTTTGGCAGTCAGGGTGAAGGATAATCCAAAGAGTTTCTACAGGTATGTTAGGAGCAAAAGGATAGTAAGGGATAAAATTGGTCCTCTTGAAGATCAGAATGGTTGCCTATGTATGGAACCAAAAGAAATGGGGGAGATCTTAAATGGTTTTGTTGTATCTGTATTTACTAAGGAAACTGGAATGGAGTCAGTGGAAATGAGGCATACAAGTAGGGAGGTTATGGAACCTATACAGATTAAAGAGGAGGAGGTGCTTGCTGTCTTGAGGCAAATCAGAGTAGATAAATCCCCAGGACCTGACAGGGTATTCCCTCGGACCTTGAAGGAAACTAGTGTTGAAATTGCAGGGGCCTTGGCAGATATATTTAAAATGTCGGTATCTACGGGTGAGGTGCCGGAGGATTGGAGAATAGCTCATGCTCTTCCGTTGTTTAAAAAAGGCTCTAGAAGTAATCTGGGAAATTATGGGCTGGTAAGTTTGACATCAGTAGTAGGTAAATTATTGGAAGGAGTACTAAGAGATAGAATCTACAAGTACTTAGATAGACAGGGACTTATTAGGGAGAGTTAACATGGCTTTGTGCATGGTAGGTCATGTTTAACAATGCTATTGAACTTTTTTGAGCAGGGTACAAGGAAAGTGGATGAAGGGAAGGCAGTGGATGTTGTATACATGAACTTCAGTAAGGTCTTTGACGAGGTCCCACATGGGAGGTTAGTTAGTAAGATTCAGTCACTGGGTATACATGGAGAGGTAGTAAATTAGATTGGACATTGGCTCAATGGGAGAAGCCAGAGAGTGGTGGTGGAGAATTGCTTTTCTGAGTGGAGGCCTGTGACTAGTGGTGTGCCACAGGGATCAGAGCTGGGTCCATTGTTATTTGTCATCTATATCAATGATCTGGATGATGATGTGGCAAATTGGATCAGAAAATTTGTTCATGATACAAAGATTGGGGGTGTAGAGGACAGTGAGGAAGGTTTTCAAAGCTTGCAGAGGGATCTGGACCAGCTGGAAAAATGGGCTGAAAAATGGCAGATGGAGTTTAATGTGGACAAGTGTGAGGTATTGCACTTTGGAAAGACAAACCAAGGTAGAACATACAAGGTAAATGGTAGGACACTGAGGAGTGCAGTAGAGCAGAGGGATCTGGGAGTACAGATACATAATTCCCTAAAAGTGGTTTCACATGTAAAAAGAGCTTTTGGTCCATTGGCCTTTATAAATCAATCAGGTTTTGAGTATAAGAGTTGGAATGTTATGGTGAGGTTGTATAAGACATTGGTGAGACTGAATTTGGAGTATTGTGTGCAGTTTTGGTCGCCAAATTACAGGAAGGATATTAATAAGGTTGAAAGAGTGCAGAGAAGATTTACAAGGATGTTGCTGGGACTTGAGAAACTGAGTTACAGAGAAAGGTCGTATAGGTTAGGACTTTATTCTGTGGAGTGTAAGAGAATGAGGGATGATTTGATAGAGGCGTATAAAATTATGATGGGTATTGATAGAGTGAATTCAAGCAGGCTTTTTCCACTGAGGCTAGGGGAGAAAAAAAACCAGAGGTCATGGGTTAAGGGTGAAGGGGGAAAAGTTTAAAGGGAACATTAGGGGGGCTTCTTCACACAGAGAGTGGTGGGAGTGTGGAATGAGCTGCCAGATGAATTGGTAAAAGCGGGCTCACTTTTAACATTTAAGAAAAGCTTGGACAGGTACATGGATGAGAGGGGTTTGGAGGGATATGGTCCAGGTGCAGGTCAGTGGGACTAGGCAGAAAAACGGTTCGGCACAACCAAGAAGGGCCTAAAGGCCTGTTTCTGTGCTGTAATGTTCTATGGTTCTATGATTCAGTCAAACCAACCACACTGCCTTATCTTTAACTCATACATTCTATGGTTTTCCTTAATAAAATTAATACTGTTAGTATATTTCATATGCAATTTTCCATTAATTTTATCAATCTGACAGGTTTTATTCAGGTAAGAGTTCTTAGTAGTGGCCATTGTCTTAGCCCCTATTCAAATAATGTAACACAAGTGAAGCTTCAAGATTTTTCAGAATTATAGAAATTCTGAACACACAGCTCGAACCATATCAACAAATTCGCCAATGGCACAACCGTAGAGGGTTTCATCAGCAAGAACGACGAGTCAGCTTACAGAGAGGAGATGTAGTGACTAATGAACTGGTGCAGAGCCAACAACCTGTCTCTGAACGTGAACAAAACAAAAGAAATGGTTGTTGTCTTCAGGAGGGCACAGAGTGACCACTCTCCGCTGAACATCGACGGCTCCTGGGTAGAGATCGTTAAGAACACCAAATTTCTTGGTGATCACCTGCTGGAGAATCTCACCTGGTCCCTCAACACCAGCTCCATAGCGAAGAAAGCCCAGCAGTGTCTCTACTTTCTGCCAAGGCAGAGGAAAGTCCATCTCCCATCCCCCAACATCCACAGGGATTGTATTGAGAGCATCCTGAGCAGCTGCATCACTGCCTGGTTTGGAAATTGCACCATCTCAGATCACAAGACCCTGCAGCGGTTAGTGAGGTCAGCTGAGAAGATCATCGGGGTCTCTTTTCCCGCCATCATGGACATTTACACTACACGCTGCATCTGCAAAGCAAACAGCATTATGATGGACCCCACACACCCCTCATTCAAACTCTTCTCCCTCCTGCCGTCTGGGAAAAGGCTCCGAAGCATTCGGGCTCTCACGACCAGACTATATAACAGTTTCTTCCCCCAAGCTATCAGACTCCTCAATACCCAAAGCCTGGACTGACACCTTGCCCTATTGTCCTGTTTATTATTTATTGTAATGCCTGCACTGTTTTTGTGCACTTTATGCAGTCCAGTGTAGGTCTGTAGTCTAGTAAAGCTTTCTCTGTGTTGTTTTGTATGTAGTTCAGTCTAGTTTTTGTACTGTGTCATGTAACACCATGGTCCTGAAAAACATTGTCTCATTTTTACTGTGTACTGTACCAGCAGTTATGGTCAAAACAACAATAAATGTGACTTGACTTGAAATGTACCCACTAAGGTTCACGATTAACAATGGTATATATGTATACATACACATATATACATACATACATACATGTACACACATACACACACACACACACACACACACACACACACACACACACACACACACACTCTCTGGCTGCTAGAAAACATAGTAAGCAATTACTTTTATATAAATAATTCTACAGAATACAATTAATTGCTAAGCTGCAAAGAAATAGCAGTTAAACAGTGGGAGTCCAACAATGATGGGGGAAGTGACAAATTAGATAGGGAGAAGGAAGGAAACAGTTTATGTCTTTTGATGGTTTGTGTAGACCGCAGGTTCAGGAGTTGGAGGGAACAGGATGAACGGAAGACTTTGGGGAGATGAGGCTGGGAGGGAATGGAGTGGGCAGGTAGAAGTCATTCCCTGTCCTCTTCTCACAGGGCCATGAAATTTGTGCCTTGTTAGTCCTTGGGCAGATCTGTGATACTGATCTCATTAATGCAACCAACAATACCCTTCATATGTAAATTCAGGATCTTTCCCATCCTCCATCCATTGTTCCCTCCTATTCATAGATTCAAATTAGCGCTTCTCTTCTCAATGAAATTACCTATTTCCTAACTTCCTCTTCCTTTGCTCTCTCATCTTGCTCTGTTTTCTCCTTCATATCCATTTCTCCTTTCCCTTCCCCTCCCTCTTTCCCACACCTTCCCAGACACCCTCCCTGCTCTTCCTTCCTCTCTCCACTCACTCCGAGCACTGTCACATAGCCACTTCCTCCTTCCGTTTCCTCACCATACTTTCCCTACTGATCTCTATTCAACAACTCCTCTTCCCATTCTGCCTTCCCATAATTGCCCTTTCTCTGCTGACAGAGACTGCTTCCTCCTATTTACTTCCCACCCCCTCAAACAATTTCACACATTTCAATTTTGACTTCTCTCTGCTCCTCATCAGTCTCTCCTGTCTTTCTCCAGAATAAAAGCCCTCCCAGATCCCAGCAATATTCCATCTCCTATAACATCACCATGAGATGATGACAAGAAAGTGTTGGGAAGGGTCCAATTGCTCCTCTTACCCAACTTGTCTCCCCTTAAGGTGGCCTGTACTATCATCTCAACCCCTCATTCCATAGGGACATCCTGATGAGTCAGCCAGCTCTGGACCCAACCATTGAGTAAATACACTCCCCCAATAACCTGTCCGTTTGTTGTCAGCTCAAGGCTCAAATTTTTCCATTGTGCATTTCCTTGAGTATATCTGTTCCTAAAACATGCTCCTGTTACTGCTTAATACCATCATAATTAGCCCATCCCCAGTTTAATACTTTCCCATACCATCTATAGCTGTGCTGAAATTCAGAGTTGAGGCCATTGTCTCCTAAGTGTATGCTCATGAGAAATATGTCATTTGAGCAGAGTTACTGCCTGGTACGAGATTCAGAATGGCTTCTCTAGTCAGTCTGTCCAGATACTGTGTTGGAATCCTTCCTGGAAACACCTAACAAATTCTGCCCCAGCAAAGAGCTGTCAGTCAATATAAGGGACATTGAAATCACCCATAACCACAACCCTGTATTGTTTTGCACCTTTAGCCAATTTACCTCTCAATCTTCACCTTAGTGTCTCTGTTGCGGGGGAGGGGTTGCAGTAAGCTATAAAATATTCCCAATAGAGTGATTACTCCCTTCTTGTTTCCGATTTATACCCACACTGACTCAGTAGAATATTACTTTATTACATTATCTCTTTCTGCAGCTGTGATACTATTCCTAATCAGCCACAACATTATAATTTCAGGAACTAAGTTTATCACCAACATGGGAATGCCATGGATCTGATTTGAAATGTCCCTACCCCAGCACTTATAAACCAACATACTATTTAAGAATATTGTTTATACCTATCAAATCTTTTGTCAATTGCTCTTAAGCACTGAATTTGTATCACAATGCTTCTTCCCATTTTCCTTCTGAACCACAATCTGGTCTCAGTTCCACAGATCTTACTATTGTGCCTTTTCACCGGTATATCGTTTTTCACCCTCTGCCCAAACCCCCACTACAAATGATCCCAACAGTATCCATTGAGAAATACCCATATTTGAGTGAAACAGCTACAGTGGTACACTGAACCAAATGTCTGTTTCCTTTCCCTTTCTTAACAGTCACAAGCTGCCTGGCTCCTGCAGCCTCAATCTGACTGCTTCACTGTAGCCCTTGTCTATAAACTCCTCAATTACCCAAATGATCTGGAGTATACCCAGCTCCAATTTCTTAACATCCTCTGTAAGATACTGTAACCAGATGCCCTTCTTACAAGTATAGTTGATGTAGGGATGCTACAATCGTGTAACGGTTAGCATGACTTTATTACAGTTTAGGCATCAGAATACAAGTTCAATTCCAAAGTCACTGTTAGAGAATTAGGTACAGATCAAACACGAAGACCACAAAGGTAGTCAGTGCCTTCATATTGTGAATTCACAGGAGTCATTCTTCACGTCACTGCCATCATAAGGTTATAATATAAATTTATACAGTAAATCTAATCACACTAGATCAGCCAGTCTCCAAACACTGTTTCTGCAATTAACATCCAAATAATCAGTTTCTCATTTATCAGAGTATCAAACAATCCTACAATCATGTTGCCTCTCAGATAATGAGCATCTATACAAAACAAACAAAATATCAGAGGAACTCAATAAGTTGTAGTTCATCTGTGTGTTACTCAGATTTACCGTCTCTGCAGAACTTCTCTTGTTTGTAGTGCCAATCCAAGCTATTCCTCATTGATGACATGATCTATTGTTAGTAGTATAAAGAAAATAGACCCATTCTGTTGCTTTATTAATCATATTCTCCCCATGATATTGACAAATCCCAACGCCAAGCTTAATTTTTCTTCCACTGTCACCTGTAAGGAATCCATATGTCCTCCTCATGGAATGTATGGGATTTCTCTAGCACTCCAGTTTCCTCTCAAAATCCAAAGACATACGGTGTTGTTAGTAAGTTAATTAGCCATTGTAAATTTTCCTGTGATTAGGCTAGGGTTAAATCAGGAGTTACTGTGTGGCACAGCTCAAAGGGCCAGAAGGGCCTATTCTGTGCTGCAACTGTTATTAAGTAAATACAGGGCCAATTGTCATCCCAAATCCCACAGAGCAGCACAACTGCAATAAGAAATAATGAAATGAAAGTCAGAACCTCCTGTGAATTCATGACATGAAGGCAGTAACTATCTTTGAAGTCTTCATTTTTGATCCGTAACAATAAATTTGGAATGAACTTGTATTCTGATGCCTAAACTGTAATAATGCTAACCGCTACACCTCATCTCGCTGAGATATCTTGAGCAAAAATCTTGAAGGCCCATTTTGTCATTAAGGGAACATACATAACGGTTGCTTCACTTGAGCCTACCTTAGAAACACGGAAAGCCTACAGCACAATACAGACCCTTCAGCCCACAATGCTGCACTGAACATGTACTTACTTTAGAAATTACCTAGGGTTACCCATAGCCCTCTATTTTTTTAAGCTCCATGTATCTATCCAGGAGTCTCTTAAAAGACCCTAATGTATCCACCACCACCACCATTGCCAGCAGCCCATTCCACACACCCACCACTGTCTGAATAAAAAACTTACATCTCTTCTCTACTTCTATGTCGACTCAGGCCTTGGGGGGGGGGGTGGAGGTGGTGTGGGGCATTAAAAAATTTTACTGGTCAGTTCAAGGCCTTGCCTCGCTACTGGTACCATGTCTGGTACTACCTGTCTCGGGTCAGGTTGTCAGCAACTCAACCGGCACACCCCCTGGTGCACTTCAGTCAGCCAGGGAGGAGGGTGTGTAGGCACCCAGCAGGACTGAAAACAAAGCCTGTCAAAGGGTGGATGAACTCCTTGTGACACAACGGTCACCTACTGTGGTGCACCACAGTCTTCCGTTTTGCACCGTGTAAGGCATAATCTTAATTTTACCTACTTCCCAGCACCTTAAAACTGTGCCCTCTCATGTTACCCATTTCAACCCTGGGAAAAAGCCTCTGACTATCCACATGATCAATGCCTCTCATCATCTTGTACACCTCTACCAGGTCACCTCTCATCCTCCGTCGCTCCAAGGAGAAAAGGCCGAGTTCACTCAACCTATTCACATAAGGCATGCTCCCAATCCAGGCAACATCCTTGTAAATCTCCTCTGCACCCTTTCTATGGCTTCCACATCCTTCCTGTAGTGAGGTGACCAGAACTGAGCACAGTACTCCAAGTGGGGTCTGACTAGGGTCCTATAAGCAGTCATAACTACAGAATCAACCTGCACAGCAGCTTTCAGTGTCCCGTGGAGTCAGACCCTAAAATCCTTCTGATTCTCCAGACTGCCAAGTCTCACCATTAATACTATATTCTGCCATCATATTTGACCTACCAAAATGAACCACCTCACACTTATCCAGGTTTAACTCCATCTACCATTTCTCAGCCCAGTTTTGCATCCTATCAATGTCCTGTTGTAACCTCTTACAGCCTACCACACTATCCACAACATCTCCAACCTTTGTGTCATTGGCAAATTTACTAATGCATCCCTTCACTTCCTCATCCAGGTCGTTAATAAAAATCACGAAGTGTAAGGGTCCCAGAACAGATCCCTGAGGCATTCTACTGGTGACCGACCTCCATGCAGAATATGACCCGTCTCCAACCACTCTTTGCCTTCTGTGAGCAAGCCAGTTCTTGATCCACAAACTAATGTCCCCTTGGATCCCATGCCTCCTAACTTTCTCAATAAGCTTTGAATGGAGTACCTTTGTAACGTTCTCCTTCGGGTGTAACGAACGCCGAATTTAACGTCCGGATAAACCACAGCCAATGAAAACCAGATCGCAGTAAGATTAACCATTTACTGTTCACTCTTCACATTAACATATGGTGAAAACTGTTGATAAAACAATACAAGATTGATACAGTATTTGTTCCTTCCTCAATATCACATTTCAAGTGTAAATACTTGCAAAGGTGACTATAACTACATTACACTAAGGTGCAGTATACAGGGAGAGTTTACCTACTCCATTGACTACTTTAAATACACTTCCATGCAAACTATCTGCGACTCTTTAACTAACGAAAGCATAAACATTATCTACCGTCGTTACTTCTAACAGGATCGGCATTAACATCTTAGTTCAATATATCGATTATCTATTAACTTACAGCATTGCTCTCACTGTGATTTCTCATGCCTGCAAACAACTTCTGCTCAGGTGTGCCTCGTGAAAAGCCCCCACCCTCGCGCTAATTTCAAACCGGTGTTTTCCCACAAGACGCGGCGAAACCGGATGTGAGGTCATCGCATGCCGATATATTTTACATGCAATGAATATACTTTAAACACTTCTAATTCTAACTAGAAAATACTATTGAATGAATTACTAAGCGAAAATATTATAAACTAAATAACTGTCGTAAAGACAGCACAACCTTATCAAATGCCTTGCTAAAATCCATATACACTACATCCACTGCTCTACCTTCATAAATGTGTTTAGTCACATCCTCAAAAAATTCAATCAAGCTCATAAGGCACGACCTGCCCTTGTTATGATCCCAGCCCCCTCCTTTGTGCCTTTGTGAGAATCGTAAGAGCACCCTTTGGGTGGGGGGGGGGGGTCAGTAGACCCAGTCAGAGAGAGAGAGAGACGTGCCAAATTGCACGTCCCACCCGGGATACAGAATAAAGACAACAGCGACTATTGTCTCATGGAGACCATGTGTAAAGCCCTCGGGCAAGGTGGGCTGGTTGAGAGAGAGATTGCATCATCCCAACCTGATTGACACCTGCGACCCCGTGAGGAAGTATAAAGGAGAGTCTCAGGGGGACAGCCCCCTCAGACGCACCAAGAAGACACGAGAGAGTGATCCTGCAGCAGCGGGAAGCCATTCTGAAGGAAGCCATGTGCGTTAGATTCCGGGATTGGAATTTGTGGCTGGAATCACAGAAAACCGCTTTAACTAACATCGAGGAGAGGAAACCAATGCTCCCCCGATTTCACGGAAGATTCATCGAGACTCGGCAAGTTCTTTCTCTTCTCCCCCAATCTCTCTCTCTCGGTCGCCCCACGTGAAACCCAGCGATTTCCAACGGGCTGAGGCCGGCAGACTTTCTGAGTGACTTTTATATTTCCAACGGACAATCTATTAACCCCTAGACAACCATAGAGCTCACTTCTTAATGATTATTACTATACCCGCGCGTTAGATTGAGTGCCGACGATGTGCACTATCTAAATGTATGTATTAACCCTACTTTTGTGTCCCTTTATAAATAAAACGTTTGAAAATAGAGACATCAGACTTCAACGGACCTCTCTATCTTTGCTGGTAAGTTATCCAGTTACGGGATAGGTAACACTGCAAACTGCCAACCAGTCACTGCTTTATCCATGCTAGAATTTTTCCTGTAATACTTGTAGTTTTTTAAGTAACATCAACTGATTCTCCTTTATTCATCTTGCTCGAATTTCTTCAATGAATTCCAACTGAATTCAGGCAAATTTTTCTGTGAGGAAAATCTTATCATTGACCTCAAAGTACATTGTGACCTCATCCCCAGCCACCTGGGTAAAATCGAAGAATTGGGTGAAAAGGGTCTAAGTCTGGGGCATGGTGTTTCTAAAATAACCCCGATGAACGGGGCGGGTGGGAGTTCACCACACAAAACTACTCAAGTTCCCCACGGGGGGGCTCGCCGAAAAAGAGGCGACAGTTAATGGAGATGCCATTGTTAGACAGCCAGGCAGGTTGAACGGGTTTGTCCAAAGCCTGTGAATAATAAAGACAGCCCTTTGGAGACCTGCCGGTTAAGTTAAATGACTGAAACGATTAGTATTTGTGTAAACTTTTGTAAATGCACCTAAGCTAAGGTCACACCTCCTTAGTTTTGTTGCTTAGGAGAAAAAAAATAAATAGGTGGTTATTGAATTGAAGTCTGATGTACGGTTCGCAATGTAAGATATTAAAGAAAGGGACACTGTAATCATTAACTATTTAGATACTGACTTGAATGTATAACGGTAGTACTCTGTGAAAAGAAAAACTTGCGCATTGTGTTAGATTCAAAACTCCTGTAAGACTGTGTACCACTCCGTTTTAACTGCTGGTAAAAACGTTTTAAGAGGGGAGGTGTCATGATCCCAGCCCCCTCCTTTGTGAGAATCGCAAGAACACCCGTTGAGGGGGGGGGTCAGTAGACCCAGGAAGTGAGAGAGAGAGAGAAACGTGACAAATTGCACGTCCCACCCAGGATACAGAATAAAGACAACAGCGACTATTGTCTCATGGAGACCACATGAAAAGCCCTCGGGCAAGGTGGGCTGGTTGAGAGAGAGATTGCATCATCCCAACCTGATTGATACCTGCGACCCCGTGAGGAAGTATAAAGGAGAGTCTCAGGGGGACAGCCCCCTCAGACGCACCCAGAAGACATGAGAGTGATCCCGCAGCAGCGGGAAGCTATTCTGAAGGAAGCCACGTGCGTTAGATTCCGGGATTGGAATTTGTGGCTGGAATCACAGAAAACCGCTTTTAACTAACATCGGGGAGAGGAAACCAACGCTCCCCCCACCCCCCGATTTCACGGAAGATTCATCAAGACTCGGCAAGTTCTTTCTCTTCTCCCCCAATCTCTCTCTCTCGGTCGCCCCACGGAAAACCCAGCAATTTTCAAAGGGCTGAGGCCTGCAGACTTTCTGAGTGACTTTTATATTTCCAACGGACAATCTATTAACCCCTAGACAACAGTAGAGCTCACTTCTTAATGATGATTATTGCTATACCCGCGCTGTAGATTGAGTGTTGACGATGTGCACTATCTGAATGTTTGTATTAACCCTACTTTTGTGTTCCTTTATCAATAAAACGTTTGAAAATAGAGACATCAGACTTCAACGGACCTCTCTATCTTTGCTGGTAAGTTCTCCAGTTACGGGATTCATAACACCCTTAACAAAGCCATGCTGACTACTCCTAATGATATTATACCTCTGCAAATGTTCATAACTCCGGCCTTTCAGGATCTTCTCCATCAACTTACCAACCACTGAGGTAAGACTCACTGGTCTATAATTTCCGGGACTATCTCTACTCCTTTTCTTGAATAATGGACCAACATCTGCAACCCTCCAATACTCTGGAACCTCTCCCGTCCCCATTAATGATGCAAAGATCATCGCCAGAGGCTCAGCAATCTCCTCCCTCACCTCCCATAGTAGCCTGGGGTACATCTTGTCTGGTTCTGGTGACTTATCTAATTTGATGCTTTCCAAAACCTCCAGCACAGCCTCTTTCTTAATATCTACATGCTCAAGCTTTTCAGTCCACTGCATCACTATAATCACTTAATCCTTTTCCATAATGAATACTGAAGTACCTATGCTATTTCCTACGGTTCCGTACACACTTTTCCAATGTCACACTTGATTGGTCCTATTCTCTCATATCTTATCCTCATGCTCTTCACATACTTGTAGAATGCCTTGGGGTTTTCCTTAATCCTGTACTCCAAGGCCTTCTCATAGGTCCTTCAGGCTCTCCTAATTTAATCCTTAAGTTCATTTCTGCTAGCCTTCTAGTTTTCTAGATCTCTATTATTACCTAGTTTTTTGAATCTTTCAAAAGCTTTTCTTTTCTTCTTGACTAGATTTACAACAGCCTTTATACACCATGGTTCCTGTACCCTACCATCCTTTCCCTGTCTCATTGGAACGTACCTTTGCAGAACTCCACGCAAATATCCTCTGAACATCTGCTACATTTCTGCCGTACGTTTCCCTGAGAACATCTGTTTCCAGTTTATGCTTCCAATTTCCTGCCTGATAGTCTCATATTTCCCCTACTCCAATTAAACGCCTACCAAACTTGTCTGTTCCTATCCCTCTCCAATGCTATGGTAAAGGAGATAGAATTATGATCACTATTTACAAAATGCTCTCTCATTGAGAGATCTGACAACTGACCGAGTTCATTTCCCAATACCAAATCAAGTACACTCTCTCCTCTTGTAGGTTTACCTACATATTGTGTCAGGAAACCTTCCTGAACACACCTAACAAACTCCACCCCATCTAAACCCCTTGCTCTAAGGAGATGACAATGGATATTTGGGAAATTAAAATCTCTCACCACAACAACCCTGTTATTACAGAATCCAGAATCCATTCCGGAATCCCCATCTGCTCCTCAATGTCCCTGTTACTATTGGATGATCTATAAAAACACGGAGTACAGCTATTGACCCCTTCCTATTCCTAACTTCCACTCACAGAGACTCCGTAGACAATCTCTCCATGGTGTTCCCCTTTTCTGCAGCTGTGACACTATCCCTGATCAACAGTGCCATGCCTCCACCTCTTTTGCCTTCCTCCCTGTTCTTTTTGAAACCTTTAAAGCCTGGAATTCCTTTCCCTGAGCCATCCAAGTCTCTGTAATGGCCACAACGTCTTAGGTCCAAGTACTGATCCACGCTCTAAGCTCATCTGCTTTGCTCATAATACTCCTTGCATTAAAATAGACACAACTCAAACCATCAGTCTGAATGCATCCCTTCTCTATCACCTGCCTATCCTCCCTCTTGCACTGTCTCCAAGCTCCAAGCTTTCTCATTTTGTGAGCCACCCATCCCTTCCTCTGTCTCATCATTTATATTCTCACACCCTCAGAAATCCTAGTTTAAACTCTCCCCAGTAGCCTTAGCAAACCTCCCCGCCAGGTTATTGATCCCCCGGGATTCAAGTGCAACCCGTCCTTTTTGTACAGGTCACACCTGCCCCAAAAGAGTCCCAATGATCCAGAAATCTGAATCCCTGCCCCCTGCTCCAATCCCTCAGCCACATATTTATCCTCCACCTCACTCTATTCCTATACTCACTATTGGGTGGCACAGGCAGTAATCCCGAGATTACTACCTTTACAGTCCTGTTTTTCAACTTCTTTCCTAACTCCCTGTAGTCTTTTTTCAGGACCTCCTCCCTTTTCCTACATATATCATTGGTACCAATACGTACCACAACCTCTGGCTGTTCTCCCTCCCACCTCATGGATGTGATCAGAAACATCTCGGACTCTGGCACCTGGGAGTTAAACTATCATCCGTGTTTCTTTCCTGCATCCACAGAATCGCCTGTCAGACCCCCTTATCAAAGTCCCCTATCACTACTGCCTTCTTCTTCTCTTCCCTACCCACCTGAGCCAAAGGGCCAGACTCTGTGCCAGAGGTAGCCTGTTTCCCCCCCCCCCCCCCCAACAACAGTACTCAAACAAGTGTACTTATTGTCAAGGGGTACAGACACAGGGGTACTCTCTAGCATCTGACTCTTACCCTTCCCTCTCATGACTGTTGCCCACTTATCTATCTCCTGAGGCCCCAGTGTGACCACCTGCCTATAACTCCTCTCTAAAACCTCGTCACTTTCCCTGACTAGATGAAGGTCATTGAGCTGCATCTCAGTTCCCTAATGTGGTCCCTTAGGAGCTGCACATGGCACAGGAGGCTGGAATTCTTCCCACATCTGACACCCAGTACAGAACACTGGCCTCATACACGTACTTCTTATTACTAATCTTCGCACGTACTCGCATTGACCTGTTATCACCAAAGCCCTCCTACACTGACTCCCTCTACTCCATTGCCTGCTCCTTTTCTGCTCTATAAAGTTGTCTTTTTAAATTCTTCCCTCTGGTCTAACTCACTAACATCCACACACCTGCACAGTTGTGTCCAGATTCTTCTTTCCATTAGCAGCTGTTGAACAATTATCTGGTTTGTTAATCAACGAAACTTGCTCATTTAACTGCTTCTTGGTCTCATGTAGAGGGAACCAGAGCACCCAGGGGAAACACATATGGTTATAGGGAAAGCGGGCATGGACAGCATAAGCTGAACAGAGTTGAAATTTTATTTCTGCTGGACTCGGTGTAGCCTGACTTTGCCTTGGTGTATGTTTCCCTCTCTCCTTCTCCTCCTCTCACACTCTTTACTTACTCCTTCCTCTCCCTCTCCTATCCCCTAAATGTCTTTCCCACTATGCACTGTTTTCTTCCCATTCTCCTTTCAATTCCTCTTTTCACCATGCCATCTCAATAACCTCACCTCTCTCCTGTCCCTTTACCCTACAACTCTCTCACACTCAACCATCAATTTCCCCTAACCCTCTTCACCCACACACCTCACTCCCTTTCCCCTTACCTATCTCACCCTTACCACTTCTCTCTGCATCTCTTACCTTGCAACATGAAACTGACACCAATGAATGTGCATGAGGTCATGGGTGAATGTGCACTCCACTTCTGCACTCCACTCTTTCCAGCACTGCTCTGTGATTTAGTAGAGATGGAGACCTCTTTTGGCTCTGGGGGTTGAGAGTTTTTGGACAGGATGAGAGATATCAGAGAGGGAAGGGGGAATAGAGGATAGGTTGTTCCATCCCCCTCAATGACCTACACTTACACTATTCATTCTGAAGTTCCTGTCTGACTCTAATCTCCTTAAACTCCTTAGGCTTTTAATAACCTTTAAAATCCTTACCCTGTGCACTACCATCCATAATTGAGCACATCCCCACCCCAGCCTTCTCCAATTCATTTTTTATTGTTGAACACTCTATGTGTGGGGTTGGACAGGAAGATGTTACAGCTTGTTTGGGAGTGGAGGAGAGCAGCGGAATGTCAGCTGGGTAATAGTGAAGGTCTGAGTCACTGTGTCTATACTAAGGATAGTTATGAAATACACCTGCTATTACAATCCATGCAGTGGTGTTAGAGGACATGTGAAGAGAGGCAGAAATGCATGCATGGTTTTTTTAGTTATCACTGTAGTTAACACCATATTAAAGAATTATCTAGTTAAACCTTGTGTAGATATTGCAGTAAAGGTATGTATGTCAGATAAAGAGAGAAGTGGCACAGACTATGTGATAGAGCATACAGAAGAATTTCTGTGTTGACTTTGGGTGCTTGAAAACTATCAATCCAGTACACTATGTCCTGCTGGCTGGGTCTTCAGTGGCCCAACAGGATCATGATTGAAACCAAAGGGGGTTGACTCACTTGGCAAGGCATTAATCCAAATGCTGAAAGACATTTCATAATTTTTTAGTTTAGTGATCATGTTGTTTAAGATTTCTGTTAGGCTAGAGTGAATGCATGAGCACATGTGTGTGTATTATAAGTATATGAAAATGATTTCACAGTAGGACACTGATTGCAGGCAATTGAGATTAAGAGAATACCATTTAATATAATGAGATATAAATAAATACTGTCATTTTATGAGCAAACATGAGGAGATCTGCAGATGCTGGAAATTCAATCAACAACACACAAAATGCTGGTGGAACACAACAGGCCAGGCAGCATCTATAGGGAGAAGCGCTGTTGACGTTTCGGGCCGAGACCCTTCATCAGGACTAACCGAAAGGAAAGATAGTAAGAGATTTGAAAGTAGAGGGGGGAGGGGGAAATGTGAAATGATAGGAGAAGACCGGAGGGGGTGGGGTGAAGCTAAGAGCTAGAAAGGTGATTGGTGAAAGTGATACAGAGCTGGAGAAGGGAAAGGATCATGGGACGGGAGGCCTTGGGAGAAAGAAAGGGGGGGGGAGCACCAGAGGGAGATGGAGAACAGGCAAACAACTAAATATGTCAGGGATGGGGTAAGGAGGGGCATATGGAGGCGTACGGAGTATTGGCCTTCATCAATTGTGGGACTGAGTTTAATAGCTGAGAGGTCATGTTGCAGCCATATAGGACCCTGGACAGACCCCACTTGGAGTACTTTGCTCAGTTCTGGTCACCTCACTACAGGAAGGATGTGGAAGCCATAGAAAGGAAAAATAGAGGATTATGCGGTAGGGAAATTCTAGGCAGTTTCTAGAGTAGATTACATGGTCAGCACAACATTGTGGGCCGAAGGGCTGTAGATTTCTATGTTTCTATGTAGAGCAGGAGTCTCGATGTATTTCTCAATTCAATTACAATTTAAAAGAAATATGGTTAAGGGACACACTTTGGAATGAGGGAAAAGCTGAACATTTCTGAACTTCTGCCTTCTTGTCCAGAGGATACTTTGGTGATAAGCATCTTAGAAACCAACACAAGAATAACTTGTCAGTCATTACAATGTGCATTTGGTGAAGAAGAATGTTGTTTACATTCTGTTTAATGGAAGAAAAGAGTTGTGAAATTATATTCCTATTTACTAACTACAGGAAGAGCACAGTTTCACCTGCATTGGGGAAGAACACAGAGAAAAGAAGCACACATTTGAGCTGGATACCTGCATCACTCAGCCATTTTTCAAGCAGCAGCTTGAGTTTGCACATGTTCTTGAAGCTCAGGTTCAAAGCTTCAAATTGGGAGATCGTTGTTTGACTAAAATCGTTCCCATGGAGTTTTCCCATTGCTAATCCAACATCTCCCTGGAAAGAAAGAAGAATTTAGGGATGCAAAAACTTATCATCTATTTTTATCAGGGTCAAAGTTTAAGAATCGCTCCAGAGAATCAAGCATAAATATATCAGCAGGCAGTATGAAAGAACTGGACTAAGGCACGAAGTGAATTCTCACACTTTGTCATATGGCCTTTTCCACCTGATTGTTCATCACATGATCACTGGGCTCTGAAAGATTTCTGTTGAGAAGATGGTTCATGATTACAGACATAATCCAAGGTCATGGCAGTCATCAGTGCATGTTGACCATCAGAAAGATATTGAACTATTATAAGCATTCAGTGGCTACTATATTATGTATACTAGTATACCTACTCATAGTGCAAATATCTAATCATGTGAGCAAGTGGCATGAACACAATACATTAATAGGTTCAGGTGTTGTTCAAACGTAACATCAGAAATGGGAAGAAATGTGATCTAAGTGACTTTGACTGTGGAATGATTTTTGGTGACAGACAGAATGGTTGATTACCTCAGAAATACTTGATCTCCTGGGATTTTCATGCACAAAACACTCTAGAATTTTAATGTGCAAAAAACAAAATACTTCCTGTGAGTAGGAGTTCTTTAATGAAAGAGTTAATGTTAATGAAAGAGTCAGGGGAGAATGGACAATGTGTTCAAGCTGAGAGTAACTCAAGTAAACACACATTGCACAGTGGTGTGCAGAAAAGCATCTCTGAATTCACAACATGGTAAATCTTGAAATGAATGGACTACAGCAGCAAAAGGCCATAAACATGGTGTACATTAATAACTATTCAGGTTTGCCACCAACATTTACAGAATGTTATTACTTGCAGAAATGAACGGTTTAAGTTTCAGAACTGGTCAGTGTGGATGTTATCTGCCCGCCTGACTAGGCAGTCATTTGTCAGTTAGTTGACATGTCCAAGGTTCTTCAGCAGGCTTGGATATCTGCATGCAGAAGTACTTTCCCCTGATATTCCCTATAAGAAGTGGGATTATAGATACAGAAAAACATAGAGAGCTCCTTCATTACACAGAATCACAACTGGTGCATCCTGTTTTCTTACCTGAGTGAAACCCAGCTTAATTCGCCTTTGCTTAAATGTTTTTGCAAACTGTTCCAGTTCCTCTAAGTCACTGTGACGCTCAGAACATACGGGGGTTGGGGGGGGGGTGGTGTGCTTTGGGACCTGGTGGGGAAGAAGAACTTCCAAATGTGACTCGAGGTTTGAGTCCATGAGACTTGACTGAAATACTGCCTGATGAGTTATTAAAATAAATCCAGTAAATGGGCTTGAGCACAATATTCAGGAGAACTAAAATGTCCACTAGAACTCTTCAGTTAAGGCCTTACCATAAATCAGAAGACCAGCCCATTTAGCAATGTAATCATTTTCAGTAAGATCACAACAGGAAAGCTATCTACAGTACTTTACCATCTACTTCACTGATCATATCATTTCCAAATATCTCGTGGGTCAAACATATGCAAAACAGCAACTGATTCCACAGTCTACTGGGAATATGGAGTTCCAAAGATTCAGGAGTTTACTCAGGGGCATCTTTGGTCAGACCTAAGTAATTTAAAAAATAGATTATTTCTGGGAGCAGTTGCTTAGGGTTTAAATATTAATGGAACATTTTAAACACACTAACCTGTGAAATGAGCCCAATACC
The DNA here is from genome assembly GCF_030144855.1 of Hypanus sabinus. NCBI lineage: Eukaryota > Metazoa > Chordata > Chondrichthyes > Myliobatiformes > Dasyatidae > Hypanus > Hypanus sabinus. The sequence continues at coordinate 272,474 of NW_026779019.1, forward strand.
AGTCTGAGGAGAACAGAGGGAGCTCTGTGATTGTTGAGACAATGGGAGCAAGTTTGCAGACTGGAGTGAACCTGAAAATATTTTAAGACATTTCTCATTGACTATATCACAAATTACAATTACACTTGTAGTCTAAATGCCCCAAAGAAGGAAAATCAACCACAATATCAATGTCAAAGCTGATTGACAATGTAATGAAGCATCCACTTCAGAATTTGTTTTCAGAGACAAAGATCTTTACTGCTCTGTCACACATAGTCTGATTCTCTCCTTCACACAATCCATTTTTAAACAGGCCCCTCTCACTAAGAATGGTTGTTCCCTATCTCCACATACTATAGCCTATCCTAGCTCTCATCTTGAGGTATATAATCCAATCCTACCAAGCCTTATTCCTAATCATCTATAAGAAAGCCCTTGTGAGCAGAATAAGAGATCACCTTGTTGGTTATGTAGTGTCTGAGGCAATAGGAATGTTGTTGCTGTCTGCAGATGATGCCCGGGTGTAACCACTAACTGCTGCAAGGTGTGAAGTGGCTGCAGGTCCTAAACAAAGGCAGTATTTATTAGTCTATGATTTCTAGCTTTAGCATACTAGATCTTACTCAGACATTCTTCGACTGAAAAGAAAATTAATTCTCAAATAGATACTTGTCCAATGGAGTACTTGAAATTGAAACACGCTTACCTCCAAAGACACACCCACATTTTACTCACACCATATCCAATTCCTCCAGCCTACAGCATAACATCATGGCTCTCCTGTTGCTCCTTTTAAAACCTACCAAATCTCAAGGATGTCTACTCTCTTTACACTGAAGACTATGTCACTAAGCACAGCTCAAATGACCTGTACAGATCTGCCAAAGACCCAACTAATGTAGGCAGAATTTCAAATGGTGCTGAGGTGACATACAGGAGTGGATAGATCAGCTGTTTGAGTGGTATCACAACAACAACCTTGTACTCAACATCAGTAGAACTAAGGATTGTAGATTGTAGACACCTTCAAAAGACTATACCTTTAAAAGGGGGTTTAAGAAGAATCCTGATCTCCCAGGACATGCTCTTTTCTCATTGCTGCCATCAAGGAGATGGTACAGGAGTTCTGAAGACAGACACTCAATATTTGTGGAACAGCTTCTTTCCCTTTGTCAAGGGATTTCTGAATGGGCAATGTACCCATGAACACTGCCTTAGTATGTTGTTCCCTCTCTTTTTGGATCACTTATTTAATTTAAATTTTTAGATATATTTTATTATAATTTATGGTTTTTATCATGTACTATAACATACTGTGACACACCACAACAAACTTCTCAACATATTAAACATGATTCTGATTCTGAAATTCCAAACTTTGCTCCCAATGCAATTGCAGGCTGTTCCATATACAACTCCCCCCACCTCAATTCAATCATGCTTGTCTCTACAAGGGAATCCCAATATCTAATCACACATTTTCCTTCAATAGACACTTTCCTTAAATAACTGCATATACAAAAGTTGAAATGCTATCTCTTGCAGCAAAGATGCCTTAGTGGATTGGATGGTGTGTGTAACAAGCCACTTTGAGATGTTCAAACACACATCTCTGAAATCACTGCTATGAAGAAGCTGGTACACAGCAAATGACGTATCTCTGCTGATACCTGTGAGGGGACTCTCTCTGGTCCTCAGTTTTGATCTGGAAAATGGAAGGTAATCAGCATCAAACATCAGAAACAAGGGTTTGAAAGTTGTTTATACAGACAATACCTACACTAGACCAGATACCAGAAACCTGAAATTCTTAGCATCAGAGAGAGACTGAGCTCATCACTCCAATATATCGCATGCCAAAAAAATCTGAAACCAATCAACCTAATTCACTGTTAAGGAGGTGTGGTGAACTACATATACCTGTCTGGACACGCCCCCCCCCCCCCCCCTGCTGACTGCTCCTCTTGTGTCTCCTCCCACTGACCCCAGTATAAAGGCGATCAAGGCCTGAGCCCTGCCCTCAGTCTTCAGGATGTAGCATGGTGGTCAATTGCTGCTTGTTCTTTCTTCCAGTCAATAAAAGCCAATATCTCACCTCACGTCTCAGAGAGTTATTGATGGTACATCAATTTTATTGACTGGAAGTTTTAAAACATGTAAAGTATTTTACGTCCGGAAAAATTGGATTTGGATCCCCAAGCCCCTGAAGCCGCCCTTGCCTTTGAACTCTGGCTTGCATGCTTCCAATCATACTTGGAGGAGGTTCGTGTGACTGACCCTGCCGTTATGCACCGAATTCTCCTCTCGAGGGTCAGCCCAAAAGTTTAGTCAGTTATCAGAGACCTGCCGACCTACCAAGGGGCACTGGACGCCCTCAAAAGACAGTACCTGCAGCCAGTGAACACCGTCTACGCAAGACATCGCTTAGCGGCACAGTGAGTCAAGCGGGCAGGTTCTCCGAGCCCTACAGACACTTGTGCAAACTTGCAACTGCAAAGGACTGATGGCGGAACAACATGCGGAGCTCCTGGTAAGAGACGCCTTCATTACGGGTAACAGGTCAGTGTACGTGCGCCAGCGGCTCCTGGAAAATGTCGATCTTACCTTACACTCGGCGATCGAGACGGCCAACATGCTGGAGGCTGCTCTGCACAACGCTGACGCTGTCCAGCTGCGTGATCTCCCGCCAGATCCTTGGACACATCAGACCCCACCACCGCTGCCAGTCGTGAGTCCACGAACTCCCCGAAACTGACCACAGCTGCTGCCAGTCGCAAGTCCGCGCAGTGTTACTTCTGCGGACTCAAAAAACACCCCCAAAAACACTGCCCGGCCCGAGAAGCTACCTGCTCCAGCTGCGGGAAGACAGGCCATTTCGCCAAAGTCTGTAAGTCTGAACCACGAGCGGGGTCGGGCAGCACTGAGTGTGAGGCATGGGGGCTGCCATCTTGCCTGCCCGGATGGGGGCGGCCATCTAGCCTGCCCGGATGGGGGTATGTAGTTGAGGGTAGTGCAGTGGATGTGATCTACACGGATTTTAGTAAAGCATTTGACAAGGTTCCACACGGTAGGCTTATTCAGAAAGTCAGAAGGCATGGGATCCAGGGAAGTTTGGCCAGGTGGATTCAGAATTGGCTTGCCTGAGTCAGTGGTGGAGGCAGATTCACTAGTGAAATTTAACAGACTACTAGAGAGGTATATGGAGGTATTTAAGGTGGGGTTATATGGGAGGCAGGGTTTAAGGGTCAGCGCAGCATTGTGGGCCAAAGGGCCTGTACCGTGCTTTATTGTTCTATGTTCTTATCCAATGTGGCAGGAATGGAATTTTTGGAAAGTGTCATTAAGCACTTCATGATGATTGCTGTCAGTGTTACTGGGTGGGTAGTCATTTAGTTCTGAAGGTGTAGAGTGCATTGGTACAGGGATGATGGTGGCTGCCTTGAAGCATGTGGGGACATCAGTCTGAATGTGTAAAGTGTTGAAGATGTCTGAAGAATTCATTGAGCTGCTGTGCACACTGTACTCGGCGCGGGATGTTGTCTGACCCATCCACCTTTAATTGTTTTTGTTGACAATAGCTGCTCACTTAGATAACTTCCATAGCTGGTGTTGTGTTGCATGCCTCGAAGTGTGCATAAAAATTATTCAGAGCTTCACCCGGGGAGGCATCATTGGTACAGACAATGCTGTTATTCTTGTGTTGTCAGTAATACACTTGATTCCTGGCCATATACACAGCGAGAGTTCCTCAATGTTTTGAGCCTAGGATGTTTTGCCCTCTTGATACCTAAGATGAGGTTACTCTGGTCTACTCTGACATCTGTCTGTCTCCCAACCTAAAGGCAACATCCAAGGCTTTTAATAGGGAATGTACATGTGTATCAGCCAAGACTTCTAGCTGGGTAATGAGATAACTGTTCTTGAGATGCCAATGTCATCCACAAACTTGCAGATACAGCTGGTGACAGATGAGACACATTACTCAAGGTTTGTGTCCCCTCCACTTGTGTGGCCTCCTTGAGTATTTGTCTGTTATTTCATTCAAAACAATCCTAAACCATAGAGATTGCCTCATTAAGACATATCATGATGGTCTTCTTGACGGGGTTCTCCATTTTCAGCAGCGGCTGATATGTTGGGAATAACGTTATGCAAAGTGGTCAGATATAAAGGTGATGGCATGGGATGGCTTTGTAAGTACCGTATCGCATCCATAAGACCATAAAATACAGGTGCAGGATTAGGCCACTGGCCCAAGCCTCCACCAGCATTTCACTAGTCCAAGATATGCTCTCAGCTGAGACACATTTTCAGGTGGTGGTGCCTTAAGCACTGCTTCTATCTTGTCTTCTATCCTGTCTTGAGACATGTATAAGCCATCCTTGTCGATCATATGCTCACAGTATATTTCCTTTTTGAAAAACTTACATTTCTGTCCATTAGCTCTGAGCCCACTTTCTCATAACCAGGTGAGCACTTGTTCAAGGTTGGAAAGATGTTTGGCGTCACCTTTGCCAGTGACAATGATGTCATCCAGGTAACACTGAGTCCCTGAAATCCCCTGCAGAACCTGGTCCATTTCCCTTTGCCAGATCGCAGGAGCTGATGCTATCCCAAACACCAACCTGATAAAGTCCTTTTGTGTATATTTATTGTCAGGTATTTCTTGGATGCTTCATCGATTCCCATTTGAATGTAAGCCTGGGTCAAATCAATTTTTGTGAAATCTTCCCCTCCTGATACGAAAGTAAAAATGTCCTCAATGCAGGGTAGAGGATACTGTACTGTGCGGAGAACTGGGTTAACAGTCACTTTAAAGTCTCCACGTATACGCTCCTTGCTTGGTTTTCCTGGTTTTGTGCTGGAGGTTTTCTTCATCACTGGAATAATAGGTTTGGCCTATTCACTCCAATCCACTTTTGACAGGACCCCAGTCTGCTGCAGATTTTTCAGCTCTGCCTCTACTGTAGGTCGGATTGCTTATGGCACTGGTCTGGCTTTGTGAAATTTTGGACATGTATTTTCCTCAATCTCAATCTTTGCCTTCATGCCCAGAAGGCATAGATTTCCTATTCCTTTCATGAACACTTCCTCAGAGTCAGCAAGTATTTGTGACAGTCTCTCAGGTGTAGCTTTGCTGCACTCCTTTGCTGACACATTTAGTGCCTCAGAGTCAGCAAGTGTTTAGAAACATAGAAAATAGGTGCAGGAGTAGGCCATTCAGCCCTTCGAGCCTGCACCGCCATTCAGTATGATCATGATCATCCAACTCAGAACCCTGTACTTGCTTTCTCTCCATACCCCCACATCCCTTTAGCCACAAGGGCCATCTCTAACTTCCTCTTAAATATAGCCAATGAACTGGCCTCAACTGTTTCCTGTGGCAGAGACTTCCACAGATTCACCACTCTCTGTGTGAAAAAGTTTTTACTTATTTTGGTCCTAAAAGGCTTCCCCTTTATCCTTAAACTGTGACCCCCTCATTCTGGACTTCCCCAACATCGGAAACAATCTCCCTGCACCTAGCCCATGCAATCCCTTTAGAATTTTATATGTTTCAATAAGATCCCCCCTCAATCTTCTAAATTCCAGTGAGTATAAGCCTAGTTGATCCAGTCTTTCTTCATATGAAAGTCCTGCCATCCCAGGAATCAATCTGGTGAACCTTCTCTGTACTCCCTCTATGGCAAGAATGTCTTTCCTCAGATTAGGGGACCAAAACTGCACACAATACTCTAGGTGCAGTCTCACCAAGGCCTTGTACAACTGCAGTAGAATCTCCCTGCTCCTGTACTCAAATCCTTTTGCTATGAATGCCAACATACCATTTGCCTTTTTCACCGCCTGCTGTACCTGCATGCCCACCTTCAATGACTGGTGTACAATGACACCAAGGTCTCGTTGTATTTCCCCTTTTCCTGATCGGCCATCGTTCAGATAATAATCTGTTTTCCCGTTCTTGCCACCAAAGTGGATAACCTCACATTTATCCGCATTATGAATTTGCCCACTCACCTAACCTATCCAAGTCACCCTGCATCCTCTGCATCCTCCTCACAGCTAACACTGCCACCCAGCTTCATGTCATCCGCAAACTTGGAGATGCTGCATTTAATTCCTTCGTCTAAATCATTAATATATATTGTAAACAACAGGGGTCCCAGCACTGAGCATGTGGTACCCCACTAGTCACTGCCTGCCATTCTGAAAAGGTCCCCTTTACTTCCACTCTTTGCTTCCTGTCTGCCAACCAATTCTCTATCCATATCAATACCATACCCCCAATACTGTGTGCTTTAAGTTTGCACTCTAATCTCCTGTGTGGGACCTTGTCAAAACCCTTTTGAAAATCTAAATATACCACATCCACTGGCTCTCCTCTATCCACTCTGAAGATTCGGCAGACATGATTTTCCTTTCACAAATCCATGCTGACTTTGACTGATGATTTCACCTCTTTTCAAATGTGCTGTTATCACATCTTTGATAACCGACTCTAGCATTTTCCCCACCACCGATGTCAGACTAACCGGTCTATAATTCCCCGGTTTCTCTCTCCCTCCTTTTTTAAAAAGTGGGGTTACATTAGCCACCCTCCAATCCTCAGGAACTAATCCAGAATCTAAGGAATTTTGAAAAATTATCCCTAATGCATCCACTATTTCTTGGGCTACTTCCTTAAGCACTCTGGGATGCAGACCATCTGGCCCTGGGGATTTATCTGCCTTTAATCCCTTCAATCTACCTAACACCACTTCCCTACTGACATGTATTACCTCAGTTCCTCCATCTCACTAGACCCTCAGTCCCCTACTTTTTCCAGAAGATTATTTATGTCTTCCTTAGTGAAGACAGAACCAAAGCAGTTATTCAATTGGTCTGCCATGTCTTTGTTCCGTATGATCAATTCACCTGTTTCTGACTGTAAAGGACCTACATTTGTCTTAACTAATCTTTTTCTTTTCACGTATCTATAAAAGCTTTTACAGTCAGTTTTTATGTTCCCTGCCAGCTTTCTCTCATAATCTTTTTTCCCTTTCCTAATTAAGCCTTTTGACCTCCTCTGCTGGTCTCTGAATTTCTCCCAGTCCTCAGGTGTGCTGCTTTTTTTTGCTAATTTATATGTTTCTTCTTTGGACTTGATACTATCCCTAATTTCCCTTATCTGCCGTGGGTGCACTACCTTCCCTGGTTTATTCTTTTGTCAAACTGGGATGAACAATTGTTGTAGTTCATCCATGAGATCTTTAAATGCTTGCCATTGCATATCCACCGTCAACCCTTTAAGTATCATTTGCCAGTCTATCTTAGCTAATTCATGTCTCATACCTTCAAAGTTACCCTTCTTTAAGTTCAGAACCTTTGTTTCTGAATTAACTATGTCACTCTCTATTTTAATGAAGAATTCCACCATATTATGGTCACTCTTACCCAAGGGGCCTCGCATGACAAGATTGCTAACTAACACTTCCTCATTGCTCAATACCCAATCTAGAATGGCCTGCTCTCTAGTTGGTTCCTCAACATGTTGGTTCAGAAAACCATCCCTCATACATTCCAAGAAATCCTCTTCCTCAGCACCCTTTCCAATTTGGTTCACCCAATCTATATGTAGATTGAATCACCCATTATAACTACTGTTCCTTTATTGCACACATTTCTAATTTCCTGTTTAATGCCATCCCCAACTTCACTACTGCTGTTAGGTGGCCTGTACACAACTCCCACCAGCGTTTTCTGCCCCTTAGTGTTATGCACTCTACCCATATCGATTCCATATCCTCCAGGCTAATGTCCTTCCTTTCTATTGGGTTAATCTCCTCTCTAACAGCAATGCTACCCCACCTCCTTTTCTTTCCTGTCTATCCCTCCTGAATATTGAATATCCCTGTATGTTGAGCTCCCATCCTTGGTCACCCTGGATCCATGTCTCTGTGATCCCAACTATCTCATATTCATTAGTAACTATCTGCACGTTCAATTCATCCGCCTTGTTATGAATGCTCCTCGCATTGACACACAAAGCCTTCAGGCTTGTTTTTACAACACTCTTAGCCCTTATACAATTATGTTGAAAAGTGGCTCTTTTTGCTTTTTGCCCTGGATTTGCCTGCCTGCCACTTTTACTTTTCACCTTACTACTTTTTGCTTCTACCCTCATTTTACACCCCTGTCTCTCTGCACTTGTTCCCATCCCCCTGCCACATTAGTTTAAAGCCTCCTGAACAGCAGTAGCAAACGCTCCCCCTAGGACATTGGTTCCAGTCCAGCCCAGATGCAGACTGTCCTGTTTATACCAGTCCCACCTTTCCCAGATCTGGGTCCAATGCCCCAGAAATTTGAATCCCTCCCCCTTGCACCAGTTTTCAAGCCACGTATTCATCTGAAATATCCTCCTATTTCTACTCTGACTAGCACATGGCACTGGTAGTAATCCAGAGATTATTACCTTTGTGGTCCTACTTTTTAGTTTATCTCCTAACTCCCTATATTCACCTTGTAGGACCTCATCCTATTTTTTACTTATATTGTTGGTACCTATGTGCACCACGACCACTGGATGTTCACCCTCCCATTCCAGAATGTCCTGCAGCCGCTCAGAGACATACTTGACCCTTGCACCAGGGAGGCAACATACCATCCTGGAGTCTCGTTTGCGGCTGCAGAAACGCCTATCTATTCCCCTTATAATCGAATCCCCTATCACTATAGCTCTCCCACTCCTTTTCCTTCCCTCCTGTGCCACAGAGCCACCCATGGTGCAATGAACTCGGCTGCTGCTGCCTTCCCCTGATGAGAGATCTCCCCCAACAGTATCCAAAACAGTATATCTGTTTAGGAGGGAGATGACCTCAGGGGACTCCTGCACCACCTGCCTACTACTACGCTGTCTAGTGGCCACCCCTTCCCTTTCTGCCTATGTAGCCTTTACCTACGGTGTGGCCAACTCACTGAACGTGCTATTCACGACTTTCTCAGCATCGCGGATGCTCCAGTATGAATCCAATCGCAGCTCCAGATGCTCAATACGGTCTGCCAGAAGCTGCAGTTGGACACACTTCCTGCACACATAGTCGTCAGGGACACTGGAAGTATCCCTGATTTCCCACATACTGCAGGATGAACAAACCACGGGGCTGATCTCAGCTGCCATGACCTACCCATGTGGCAGTCTCTCAGGTGTAACCTTGCTGCCCTTCTTTGCTGACACATTTAGTGCTTTGATGGTGTGCCAATACAACTGAATTTTCCTGAACCATTCATTCCCAGCAATGGTTATCCTCCATTTTTCAGTACATAAAGGTTCAGCTGCTGTGTTTTGGCTCCGTGGGTCACTATCACTTTAATTTTACCTTTGGGATGCATTCTCTATCTTGAGTAAGTCTTTAGCAGTAGTTTAGTTCGTTTCAGAGGTATGTGAGAAAACAGTCATTTGTAATCGTGTACAGAGATCACTGTTTAAGTTGAGCCAGTGTCCAACTCCATTTTCAGTCTCACGCTGGCCAATTGTGGAATGATCCATATTACTCTTCGATCATCTGTCTCTTGGCAGACAGAACAGTTCACTGAGTCCGAGTCGTTTTCATCAGAACTGCTTTCTTTCATTTTGTGTGCCTTGTTGAATTTTCCTTTCTGGGGTTTCTTGTTTCTCTGTATTTTGTCCTTTTCCTGCTGATTTTTGTTGTATCTCTGAAGCACCTCATGAGTCTGTTTCTATTGATATTGAGATGTTTAGCGCCTTGTCGAAAGTAAGATCTTTTTCATACAGGAGCCCTTCTCAGTGGTTTCACAGTGCATGCCACACACTAACCTATTGCACAATGCATCAGATAGACCCGCGCCAAATTGACAATGTTCTGATAATTTGTGGAATTCAGCACGATATTCAGAAATGTTTTCATTTTTGCTTTGATTCCATTTGTGAAATTTAAATCTTTCAGTAATGACCAATGGCTTGGGGTTTAAATGCTGTTGGAGAGTGCCTACTTTTTTCCTGAACATTTTGTCAGCTGGCTTTTCAGCAGTTAACAAGCTCTAAATTTTTGCTCTACATCTTCCTTTTGACTTTTATGTCAGTTTTGATTTCTCTTGCTAGCCTCAGTTGTGCCCTTCTGAAGGGTCTCAGCCTGAAACATCAGCTGTACTCTTTTCTATAAGTGCTGCTTAGCCTGCTGAGTTCCTTAGCATTTTGTGTGTATTGCTTTGGACTTCCAGCAACCGCAGATTGTCACTTCTTAGTTCACAGTTGTGTCATCCTGCCTTTTAAATACCGTTTAAATACTGGAATTGCTCCCAGAAACTCCAGCAATTGCTGCTCTGCTGTCATCACAGCTAATATCTCTTTCCATTAAGCTTTGGTCAGCTCCCCTCTTGTGCCTCTGTAGTTCTCCTTACTCCACTGCAATACTGATACATCTGACTTTAGCTTCTCCCTCTCAGACTCAAGATGATCACTTGCCACTAAGGGGACTTTTACCTTAGAGCTAATCAATTCCAGTTCATTGCTCAACAACCAATCCAGAATTACTGATCTCCTAGGGGGCTCAACCAAGAGCTGTTCTAAAATGCCATCTTAAATACAATATAAACAACACACACAAAATGCTGGTGTAACACAGCAGGCCAGGCAGCATCTAGAGGGAGAAGCGCTGTTGACATTTCAGGCCGAGACCCTTCATCAGGACTAACTGAAAGGAAAGATAGTAAGAGATTTGAAAGTAGTGGGGGGAGGGGGAAATGTGAAATGATAGGAGAAGACCGGAGGGGGTGGGGTGAAGCTAAGAGCTGGAAAGTTGATTGGCGAAAGTGATACAGAGCTGGAGAAGGGAAAGGATCATGGGACGGGAGGCCTCGGGAGAAAGAAAAATGTAACCAAGGCAAATATACGCTGCGAATGTGACTCCCGTCTCCCCTTCCCCCACCACCACTCTGCAATCCCCTCTCCCTCAGATCCCATCGTCAGCTCCTGGGCCCTCAGAGGCTCCATCTTCCTCTCACCCCGACCCTTCCCTCTCCACTGACACTACCAGCCTCCCTCCCCCCTCTGATCCCATCTCTCATCCGTGCCGGGTCTTTACCAATCCCTCCGACCTTCAACTCTCTGAGACAGTCCTCAGACTGAGCTCGTTGATTTCATTAACTTTGCCTCCAACTTTCACCCTGCCCTCAAATTTACCTGGTCCATTTCCGACACCTCCCTCCCCTTTCTTGATCTTTCTGTCTCCATCTCTGGAGACGGTTTATCTACTGATATCTACTATAAGCCTACAGACTCTCACAGCTACCTGGACTATTCCTCTTCCCACCCTGACTCTTGCAAAAATGCTATCCCCTTCTCATAATTCCTCCGTCTCTGACGCATCTGCTCTCAGGATGAGGCTTTTCATTCCAGGATGAAGGAGATGTCTTCCTTTTTTAAACAAATGGGCTTCCCTTCATCCACCATCAACTCTGCTCTCAAATGCATCTCTCCCATTTCCTGCACATTTGCACTCATCCCATCCACCCGTCACCTCACTCGGGATAGGGTTCCCCTTGTCCTCACCTACCACCCCACCAGCCTCCAGGTCCAATGTATAATTCTCTGTAACTTCCGCCACCTCCAACAGGATCCCACTACCAAACACATTTTTCCCTCCCCCCTTCTGATTTTCACAGGATCACTCCCTACGCAACTCCCTTGTCCACTCATCCCCCCCCATCCCTTCCCACCGATCTCCCTCCTGGCACTTATCCTTGTAATTGGAACAAGTGCTACACCTGCCCTTACACTTCCTCCCTCACCACCATTCAGGGCCCCAGACAGTCCTTCCAGGTGAGGCGACACTTCACCTGTGAGTCGGCTGGTGTGGTATACTGTGTCCGGTGCTCCCGGTGTGGCCTTTTATATATTGATGAGACCCAATGCAGACTGGGAGACTGTTTCGCTGAACACCTACGCTCTGTCCGCCAGAGAAAGCAGGATCTCCCAGTGGCCACATATTTTAATTCCACATCCCATTCCCATTCTGATGTGTCTATCCATGGCCTCCTCTACTGTCAAGATGAAGCCAAACTCAGGTTGGAGGAACAACACCTTATATACCGGCTGGGTAGCTTCCAACCTGATGGCATGAACATTGACTTCTCTAACTTCCATTAATGCCCCTCCTCCCTTTCTTACCCCATCCCTGACATATTTAGTTGTTTGTTTTTTCTCTCTCTGCCCATCACTCTCCATCTCCCTCTGGTGCTCCCCTCCCCCTTTCTTTCTCCCGAGGCCTCCCATCCCATGATCCTTTCCCTTCTCCAGCTCTGTATCACTTTCGCCAATCACCTTTCCAGCTCTTAGCTTCATCCCACTCCCTCCAGTCTTCTCCTATCATTTCACATTTCCCCCTCCCCCCACTACTTACAAATCTCTTACCATCTCTCCTTTTGGTTAGTCCTGACGAAGGGTCTCGGCCCGAAACTTTAACAGCGCGTCTCCCTGTAGATGCTGCCTGGTCTGCTGTGTTCCACCAGCATTTTGTGTGTGTTGCTTGAATTTCCAGCACCTGCAGATTTCCTGGTGTTTAGCCACCCTTTTCTGCTTTATATATTTATAAAAACTTTCACTATCTGTTTTTATATTCTGTGTTAATTTACTTTCATACTCCTTTTCCTTATTTCTTGTTTAGTTGTTCTCTGTTTCTTTGTAATGTTTTGCCAAACCTCCTGTCTCCCATTACTCTGCGACTTTGTACACATGAGCATTTAATTTGATACTACCTTTCATTTACTTAGTTATCCAAGGCTGGCTCTCCCCACACTTACTGTCCTTGGTTTTGACTGGAATATACTTTTGTTGAGCACTGAGAAAAATCTTTTCCTGTGAAATAGATTCCACTGTTCCTTAACTGTCCTCCCAAATAGCCTTTGTTCTCAATCCACATTAGCCAACTCCTCCCTCATCCCGTTGTAGTCTCCCTTGTTCGAACATAATACACTAGTTTTAGATCTAACAGTTTCATCCTATATCAGTATGCAAAATTCAGTCTTACTATGATCACCCTTTCCAAGAGGATCCCCGACTACAAGATTCTTCACCTTACTTGTCTCATTGCACAGGACTAGATCTAAGATAGTATTTTCCCTTGTAGTTTGTAGGCACCATGGTTTGATCTATAACTTCTTGGATGCTTCGCTTTTCACAAAACCCGACTGGTTCATGTTTTCCTTGGTCTACTCATGCTCTCTATCCACTTTTGCAACAGATCTTATTACAGTGATGTAGTTACAAAGAACATGATTGTCAGCACTGAAGACGTAACATGAAAAGAACTCAACTCCACTAATCGTTTGGAAAGCTCGAAACATTTCTTATTACTTATCTTGTCTTCTCAAAGTCCATCTCACATTGAATCGTGCATCATCACAACCCTTTCCAGCTGGAGTTTCTCATTCTAGCTAGAATGTGCATAGTAACAAGCCTAGGGACTTCATTGTGGAGTTACCATTGCCTTGTTAACTACCGATAAAACTGGACTTTCAATTTAGAAATCCCTGTTGCTAATTCCGGAGCTATCAAACTACGCATTGATTGCCCCTTTCAAAATTTCCGCCCCATGTTATATAAATTGATTAATTTTTAAAGTAATTTTTCATCTCCATTGGCCGACAGGGAATGACGTGCTGAACAATAAGGTGGAGTTGCAAATTAAATAAAAATGTAACGACGAAAGCTGCGGCTCTATTGTATGAGAATATATAACAGCTATTGCTAACTATCCTGCACTAGCTATTCGGAAGCAGCTAGCACTCTGCGCGCAGCTGAGGGAAGAGTATGGCCTCTCGTTATTTTAACATTTCGCAACAATTACAAAGTTCCCTTCGGAATTTTACATCTGTATAGAAAATATTTTGTTGCTTTTCTTTAAAAAAATCAATAACATCCTTCACAGCAGCCGAATACAGCGGGCTCGCTAAAGGAAAGGAAGGAACTGATAGGAAAAAGGGGATTGGAGACGTCGGAAATATCGCGAAGCATGCCGGCTCTCAACCGGGACTAGAAGGGGTACACGCCAGCGTTGTAGATCTGGCGAAGGTTGAGTCCCGGCTCTCCTATTTTTGCAAGACGAAGGTAAGGTAGTTAAAAAATTCTGTTAGGTGCATTTTAGAAAAGTAAATTAGCAATCCAGAAAAAAAGCCGGGTGTGTGCTCTGCTTCAAAAGAAAGTACAAGCGGGCTTCGACATGAGATTTTGCCGAGAGCCGCCTCTTGTTGACAGCTTCAGAAGCTGGTTGGCTCGAGTAGCGGCGCCAGTGCAGGGGATCGTTCTCGGTTCATTCCTTCGGTTCCGGCCCCTTTTGTCTTAAGCTGCTGTCGCTGCTTGGCTGGTATTGAACAGCGTCTCTCTCTTCGAGCAAAGTCGCGAAGCTTCCGGACTGGGTGAGTGTTCGGGTCCACCCTTTTGCTCGTTTTATTGTAATTTTATTTGCAGAGCCGGCGTTCTAAGTGATCGTCTAATCACCTCGCATCCTTGCTCGGTTCTCTCGGATTATTTATAATTTTCATTTATTTCCTATCCTTTCATTTTTTTTCAAATTATAACCATATAACTATATAACCATATAACAATCACAGCACGGAAACAGGCCATCTCGGCCCTCCTAGTCCGTGACGAACGCTTAAATGGGTTTGATTTCATGCTTATTGCGGGTTTATGCCGCGTTTTCCCTTTGGTAGCAGCGCTCACATGGCGGACCAAATCCTTCGCCCATAAGGGCTCTTATTCTGCCATAATTGGCCGGTGTGGAAGCGGAGACGATTAGTAGTCTAAAAGCGACTCCGTGTAGTTTCCCGATATATTTTAATTATTAAATTGTAGATATTTTATTTATATTATTTAACAAATAAATACAAATTATGAACCGTTTTTCGACACACTGCAGCTAACTGTAAACATGGCCGTGTGCGGCTGCGAAGTGCAACCGGAACTGGGACGCCATCACTGGGACAACGAGAGGGCCATGCGACGGGCCGATTCAACATGGGGATAGTAGCGGAACAGAGAACCGGGCGGAGATCAACTTGGAGGGCTTGTCTGGTGTTTGGTGCACTGTGTGGGGTGGATAATCAGTTGGTTTGGAAGTTTGCAGAAGGAAGCCGAGGGCGGCTGTGCACAATCGGATAAAAATGGCGGAGAGCTGGGCTGGGGCGGGTGAAAGCAAGACCGAGGGAGATGCTTCTCGCCCATGTCTTTCGTCTTCGTTTCCTAAATTCGAACTCCCCTACCACGCCTCAGCGAGAAGTTGATGCCGCTGCCAGCCAGAGATGCGCGCTCTCGTCCTCCACCAGACTTGGAGCGCATTCAGAAACAGCCAGTTTCCATTCTCTTTCGTCCGCTTCGTGCAGCGCTGCTCCTGCTTTGGACAAGCTGTGACTGGGAGGTTTTCTTCAGAGCGACTGTTGCACACGCTTAGACTGTACGGGAGAAATAATAAAGGTAGGAGGTTATTATGTAAGCACAGTTGGTTTGACTAGACTGGCTTGCATAGGATGCGCAGGGGTAGAAATGACTTGCAGCTATGCTATGGCTTAATCACTCGCTTCTACTTAGGTGATTGTGGACTCGACGAGTCGCGTGTTTCTGTCGAGCAGAATGAACGGAGAGACGGCCATGACTGGAAATACTGAAATAAGCGATACTAAAGGTGAGTTCCATAGGGCTGATGTTGCAGGCTGACTTCAGACTACAGAAATTTCCGTTCAGATTTCGTGAACGTGAGATTTATTTAAGTCTTTAATTAGCAAAGTGCAGAAATAATTCTTGCAAATTAACTTTTTAAATAAATTCTTACTTTCTTATATACCAGATTTTAATTTTGACCAGTTAACAAGTTATAAAATAAATAATGTACTTTGAAAAACAATAGTCATATTCGACCCTTGTTAGTATTCTTCATTAAATACACATCAAACAGAAAATACTTTAGTAGAACATCAAGAGAAGAAAATTAAACCCGGATTACATTTTGACGGTTAGATGTTGGGAGGGATATGTTTATCACACCTTAAAAGTAAGATTTGTTTCAAGCATTGAATTTCCCTTGTTATGATAGATACAATCATAATTGATAGCAGATGTACTCTCAATGACTGTCCACATGGCTTTAGACCACCTGGACAACACAAACACCTATGTCAGGATGCTGCTCAACTACAGTTCAGCATTTAATACTATCATTCCCACAGTCCTGATTGAAAAGTTACAGAACCAGGGCCTCTGAATCTCCCTCTGCAAATGCATCCTCGACTTCCTAACCGGAAGTCCACAATCCGTGTGGACTGGTGATAACATATCCTCCTTGCTGACGATCAACACTGGTGCACCTCGGGTGTGTGCTTAGCCCACTGCTCTGCTGTCTGTATACTCATGATTGTGTGGCTACACGTAGATCAAATACCATCTATAAATTTGCTGATGATACAACCATTGTTGGTAGAATCTCAGGTGATGATGAGGAGGCGTACAGGAGTGAGATATGCCAACTAGTTCAGTGGTGCCACAGCAACAACCTGGCATTCAACATCAGTAAGACGAAAGAGCTGATTGTGGACTTCAGAAGGGTAAGATGAAGGAACACATACCAATCCTCATAGAGGGATCAGAAGTGGAGACAGTGAGCAGTTTCAAACTCTTAATAAAGCACAGTTGTCAAGATCTCTGAGGACCTAACTATCTCCAATCCTCATTGGGATTTTAATATGGTTTTAATGATTTTAATAGATTTTATGATTTTAATAGATTTCAACATGCAGGTCAATTGGGAAAATCAGGCTGGTAATGGATCTCAAGAGAGTGAGTTTGTTGAATACATAGAAGATGGCTTTTTCGAGCAGTTTATCATTGAGCCGACTAAGGGATGAACTATACCGTTATGTAATGGACAGGAAGCAATTAGGAAGCTTAAGGTAAAGGGACCCTTTGGAACTGGTGAACACAATATGATTGAGTTCAACTTGAAATTTGATAGGGAGAAAGTAAAGTCTGATGTAGCAGTATTTCAGAGGAGTAAAGGAAATTACAGTGGTTTGAGAGAGGAGTTGGCCAAAGTAAATTGGAAGGAGATGCTAGCAGAGGTGTCAACAGAGCAGCAATGGTGTGCGTTTCTGGGAAAATGAGGGAGGTGCAGGACATATGTATTCCACAAGTGAAGAAATACACAAATGGTAAAACGTACAACCGTGGCTGACAGGAAGTCAAAGCAAACATTAGTGGCAAGATAGAGGATTGGAATGTTTTTAAAAACTTACAGGGAGCAACTAAAAAAATTATTAGAAGGGAAAAGACGAATTATGTAAGCACTGTGGAAGACACTAACAGACAACACTGTGTGAAGGAAGACAATTGGGTACTGTTGCTTTTACAGGAGACAATGTACTCAAAAAGCTAAAAGATCTAAAGGTATATAAGTCACCTGGTCCAGATTAACTGTATCCTAGGGTTCTGAAAGAGGTAGTGTTACAGATTGTGGTGGCTTTAGAAATGATCTTTCAAAAATCATTAGACTCTGTCATGGTGCCAGAGGACTGGAAAATTACAAATGTCACTGTACTCTTTAGAAGGAAGGAAGGCAGCAGAAAGGAAGTTATAGACCAGTTAGCCTGACCTCAGTGGTTGGGAAGATGTTAGAGTCAATTGTTAAGTATGAGTTGATGGAGTATTTGGTGACACAGGACAAAATATTACACAGTCAGCATGGTTTCCTTTAGGGAAATTCCTGCCTGACAAACCTGTTGGAATTCTTTGAGGAGGTTACACATAGGATAGATAAAGGGGATGCCGTGAATGTTGTATATATGGCCTTACAGAATGCCTTTGACAAGGTGCCATGTAAGAAGCTGCTTACCATGTTGAGTGCAGGAAAATTATTAATATGGTTAGAGCATTGGCTTATCGGTTGGAGGCAGCGAGTGGGACAAAAGGATCCTTTCCTGGTTGGCTGCCAGTGACTAGTGGTGTTCAGCAGGGGTCAGTGTTGGGACCGCTTACTTTTATGCTGTATATAAATTATTTAGATGATGGAATAGATGACTTTGTTGCCAAGTTTGCAGATGAAACAAAGATTGGTGGAGGGGCAGGTAGTGTTGAGGAAACAGGTAGAATGCAGAAGGACTTAGACAGATTAGGAGAATGGGAAAAAAGGGCAAATGAAATACAATGTTGGAAAATGCATGGTCATGCATTTTGATAGTAGAAATAAATGTGAGGACTATTTTCTAAATGGGCAGGAAGTCCATGAATCCAAGATGCAGAGGGTCTTTGGAGCCCTTGTGCAGAATACCCTGAAGGTTAACTTGCAGGTTGAGTCAGTGGTGAGGAAGGCAAATGCCATGTTAGCATTCATTTCAAGAGGTCTAGAGTACAGGAGCAAGGATGTGATGCTGAAGCTTTATAAGGCACCAATGAGGCCTCACCTGCAGTATTGTGAACATTTTTGAGCCCCTCGTCTTAGAAAAGATGACCTGGCATTGGAGAGGGTCCAGAGGAGGTTCGTAAGGATGATTCCAGGTATGAAAGGGTTATCATATGAGGAACGTTTGATGGCTGTGGGACTGCACTCAAAGGAATTCAGAAGGATGAGGGGGGTATCTCATTGAAATCTTTTGAATGATTGATGAAAGGCCTAGACCAGGGGTCGGCAACGTTTACCACTAAAAGAGCCAATATGGACCCATTTCCCACAGAAAAGAAAACACTGGGAGCCACAAAATGAAATAACATTGCATACAACGGGGTTTTTTTGCCTTTATGCTATGTATAAACAAACTATAATGTGTTGCATTTTTGAAATTGATGAACTCCTGCAGAGAAAACGAAATTACATTTCTGCATGCAACAAAAACATTTTGAACTCCGAAAAAAAGACGTTGGGTTGAAGGTTACTACATAGGTAGCCTACCTTGGATCGAAGAATTAAAAGAAAGCGCGCACTGGCGGGTGTCAGGCATTGGCAGTGGTGATGTATATTAATAGCGATAAAAAACACGTTGTAGCGGTGTAGCGCTACACGCAGCGCTAAAATAAAGACTGCAGTCAAAGGTAACTTTATTCGAACTAAACAGCCTTGCTTTTAAGCCTCCCTCAACCCAGCCCCCATGGACGCAGATGCTGCAAAAGACGCGTACTCACAAACCCCCGTAGGCTATCTCCCTTAGCCGGAATGCTGGCTAATTGTGAGGAAATGTGAGGCCACACTTAGATTGTACAAGATCACCATAATCTTCAAATTTAGAATTACATTTCAAAAGCTAACAAACTAACATAAAATACATTTTAATTAAATACTGACCAATTATTTCCCAAAGCAACAGGGAGCCGCAGCACAGAGGTGAAAGAGCCACAAATGGCTCGGGAGCCGCAGGTTGCCGACCCCCGGCCTAGACAGATTAGTTCTGGAAAGCTTGCTTTCCATGTTGGGAGAGTTTAGGACAAAAGAGTGCAGCCTCAGCATAGAGCGCCCATTTGAAACAGAAATGCAGAGAAATTTCTTTAGCCAAAGGCTGATGAATTTGTGGAATTTGTTGCCACATGCAGCTGTGGATCTCAGGTTGTTGGGTGTATTTAAGGCAGAGATTGATAGGTTCTTTATGGAACATGGATTCAGGAAAGAAGGCCGGGAACTGGGGTTGTTGAGGAGGAAAAAAGTATCAGCCATGATTGAATGGTGAAGCAGACTCAATGGATGAGATGGCTTAATTCTGCTTCTATGTCTGATGGTTTTACATTTTATCACTGTAATGTGGAAATCTGAATGTGATCAGATACGACTGAATATGAAGCCGTCATTTGATGTTTTAAGTAGTTTGTGCGTAGCTCACTAGAGATGGCAGATTCTGTTTTTTTTAGAATCAGAGTCAGGTTTACTATCACTGGCATGTGACATGAAATTTGTTAACTTAGCAGTAGCAATTCAATACAATACATAATATAGAAGAAGAAAAAAATATACAAGTAAATCAATTACATATACACATCATAAATAGAAAAATATTTGTGCAAAAACAGCAGTATTGTATATTTTTAAAAAGTGAGGTAGTGTCCAAGGGTTCAGTGTCCATTTAGGAATCGGAAGAAGTTGTTTGTGAATTGCTGAGTGTGTGCCTTCAGGCTTCTGTACCTCCTACCTGATGGTAACAGTGAAAAAAGGGCATGCCCTGGGTGCTGGAGGTCCTTAATAATGGACGCTGCCTTTCTGAGACACCATTTCCTGAAGATGTCTTGAGTACTTGGTAGACTAGTACCCAAGATGGAGCTGATTAAATTCAAAAACCTCTGTAGCTTCTTTCAGTCCTGTGCAGTAGCACCCCACCTCCCCATACCAGCCTGTCAGAATGCTCTCCATGGTACATTTATAGAAATTTTTGAGTGTATTTGTTGACATGCCAAATCTCTTCAAACTCTTAATGAAGTATAGTCACTGTCTTGCCTTCTTTATAACTACATCGATACGTTGGGACCAGGTTAGAGATCTTGACACCCAAGAACTTGAAACTGCTCACTCTCTCCACTTCTGATCTCTATGTGTATTGTATGAGTAATGTAAGATGTTCCTTCATCTTACATTTCCTGAAGTCCACAATTAGCATTTTAGTCTTTCTGACTGTTGTTGTGAGAATGAAATCACCAGAGAGAGAGTTACTGGTAGATACAAAACAGCTTCTTTGTTCGATAAAACAAGGTACAGCAGACATCACACGGAGACGCTTTCAGTGGAAAGGTCTGCTGGCCTGATATAGGGCTTGATATTTATTTGCTAAACACAAAAGTTCCATATTTACAAATACAGTCGGCCCTCCTTATCTGCAAGTTCTGCATGCGCGAGGTCAACCAACCGCGAATTGAGAAAACCCGGAAGTGCTCTTCCAGTACTTGTTGTTCGAGCATGTAGACTTTTTTTGTCATTATTCCCTAAACAATGCAGGATAACAACTATTTACATAACATTTACATTGTATTAGGTATTATAAGTAATCTAGAGATGATTTAAAGTATACGGGAGGATGTGCATGGGTTATCGTGGATCGAGATCGAAAAAAATCGGAAGTTCTCTTACTAAGTAAGTCAGAACAGGTATATCTGGTATGAAGTTGAAAGCTGGAAAGGTGATTGGTGAAAGTGATACAGAGCTGGAGAATGGAAAAGATCATGGGACGGGAGGCCTCGGGAGAAAGAAAGGGGGGGGAGCACCAGAGGGAGATGGAGATCAGGCAAACAACTAAATATGTCAGGGATGGGGTAAGAAGGGGAGGAGGGGCATTAACGGAAATTAGAGAAGTCAATGTTCATGCCATCAGGTTGGAGGCTACCCAGCTGGTATATAAGGTGTTGTTCCTCCAGCCTGAGTTTGGATTCATTTTGACAGTAGAGGAGGCCATGGATAGACATATCAGAACGGGAATGGGATGTGGAATTAAAATGTGTGGCCACTGGGAGATCCTGCTTTCTCTGGCGGACAGAGCACAGGTGTTCAGCAAAATGGTCTCCCAGTCTGCGTCGGGTCTCACCAATATATAAAAGGCCACACCGGGAACTCCAGACACAGTATACCACACCAGCCGACTCACAGATGAAGTGTCGCCTCACCTGGAAGGACTGTCTGGGGCCCTGAATGGTGGTGAGGGAGGATGTGTAAAGGCAGATGTAGCACTTGTTCCGTTTACAATTAAGTGCCAGGAGGGAGATCAGTGGGAAGGGATGGGGGGGGGAGGGGACTAGTGGACAAGGGAGTCGCATAGGGAGCGATCCCTGCGGAAATCAGAAGGGGGGGTGGAGGGAAAGATGTGCTTGGTAGTGGGATCCCGTTGGAGGTGGCAGAAGTTATGTAGAATTATACATTGGACCTGGAGGCTGGTGGGGTGGTAGGTGAGGACAAGGGGAACCCTATCCCTAGTGGGGTTATGGGTGGATGGGGTGAGGGCAGATGTGCGGGAAATGGGAGAGATGCGTTTGAGAGCAGAGTTGATGGTGGAAGAAGGGAAGCCCCTTTGTTTAAAAAAGGAAGACATCTCCTTCGTCCTGGAATGAAAGGCCTCATCCTGAGAGCAGATGTAGCGGAGACAGAGGAATTGTGAGAAGGGGTTAGCATTTTTGCAAGAGACAGTGTGGGAAGAGGATTAGTCCGGGTAGCTGTGAGAGTCTGTAGGCTTATAGTAGATATCAGTAGATAAGCCGTCCCCAGAGATGGAGACAGAAAGATCAGGAAAGTGGAGGGAGGTGTCGAAAATGAACCGGGTAAACTTGAGTGCAGGGTGAAAGTTGGAGGCAAAGTTAATGAAGTCAACGAGCTCAGCATGCGAGCAGGAGGCAGCACCAATGCAGTCGTCGATGTAGCGAAGGAGAAGAGTGGGATAGATATGTGTATAGGCTTGGAACATGGACTGTTCCACAAAGCCAACAAAAAGGCAGGCATAACTGGGACCCATACAGGTACCCACACTCTCGGTACACCCTCGGTTTGGAGGAAGTGGGAGGGGCCAAAGGAGAAATTATTGAGGGTAAGAACTAATTCCGCTAGACCAGGGGTCAGCAACCTTTACCACTGAAAGAGCCATATGGACCCGTTTCCCACAGGCAAGAAAACACTGGGAGCCACAAAACCCGTTTGACATTTAAAATGAAATAACACTACATACAACGTTTTTTTTGCCTTTATGCTATGTATAAACAAACTATAATGTGTTGCATTTATGAAATCGATGAACTCCTGCAGAGAAAATGAAATTACATTTCTGCATGCAACAAAAACATTTTGAACTCCGAAAAAAAGATGTTGGGTTGAAGGTTACTCCATAGTTAGCCTACTGTGGATCAAAAAATTAAAAGAAATCGCGCACTGGCGGGTGTCAGGCATTGGCAGTGGTGACGTATATTAATAGCGATAAAAAACACGTGGTATGCTACACACAGCGCTAAAATAATGACACGGAGTCGGTAAACTGCAGTCAAAGATAACTTTATTCGAACTAAACAGCCTTGCTTTTAAGCCTCCCTCAACCCGTCCCCGTGGGTGCGGATGCTCCAAAAGACACGTACTCACAAACCCCCGTAGGCTATCTCCCTTAGCCGGAACGCTGGCTAATTGTGAGCCGGTTCGGATGTGCCAGGAAATGGGTCGCCACAACGTTTTATTTAGATTGTACAAGATCACCATAATCTTCAAATTTAGAATTACATTTCAAAAACTAACAAACTAACATAAAATACATTTTAATTAAATACTCATCATTTATTTTCCAAAGCCACAGGGAGCCGCAGCACAGAGATGTAAGAGCCGCTTGCAGCTCAGGAGCCGCGGGTTGCCGACCCTTGCTCTAGATGGAGGAGAATAGTGGTAGAGGGGAATTGGTTAGGTCTGGAATACAAAAAGAAGCGAAGAGCATCTTCAATCTTCTGTGGAGTGGGATTCACAGCTTTTAGGGAATGCATTGTGTCAGGAATCCCATGAGATGTTGAAAAGGACCAGTAGAAATGGAAGACCTCTATATGTGTGTGTGTGTGTGTGTGTGTCATTCTGTCTGTCTGAGGTGTGTGTGTCTGTGTGGTCTGTCTGTGTTTGTGTGTGTGTCTGCCTGCTTTTAGACTCTGACACACTCTCTCTCTCTCTCTCTCTCTCTCTCTCTCTCTCTCTCTCTCTCTCTCTCTCTCTCTCTCTCTCTCTCTCTCTCTCTCTCTCTCTCTCTCTCTCTCTCTCTCTCTCTCTCTCTCTCCCCCCCCTCTCCCCCTCCCTCCCTCCCTCCCCCTCCCTCTCCCCTCTCCCTCTCCCTCTCTCTCTCTCTCTCCCCCTCTCCCTCTCCCCCCCCCCCCACCCTCTCCCTCAATTAATGTCCCTCAATTGCAGGAAGCTCACTGCCTGGTCTGTGACTGAGTTGCCCGCCCACTTTTGGCCCGAACTTGTTGTGAATCCTGCTTGGTTTATTAGCTTGTCATGGGAGCCCCTCAATGTTAACACAACTCTACACTTTGAACCACCTTGAACTCCTCTATCACCAATGACAAGAGCAACTGTAGCTGGTCTCATCTTATGTAAAACCCTACTGAAGTAAAACTTGGGGAATCCCCAGCCACCTCTGCTTGTTAACATTCCTCTTGATGCCTTCCACAGTGGTGGCGGGGAGCTCCTAAAGCAACAGCTGATTTGGTACAAGACCATGTTAAAATTAATTTAAATTTCTGGTTTTGTCAACATTGTCCTCTTGGCATGCATTTTCTATCTTCCATTGTAATTTGTAGACCACCTCCTTACTACTGTTTTGGGGTCTATATACAACTCCCATTAAGGTCTTTTAATCCTTGCTTCTCCTTAGCTCTGTCATCTGTTAAGGTCATATACTGTGTTCAATGCTGCTGGTGTGGCCTCTTGTTTATCGGTGAGACCTGATGTAAATTGGGAGAGCATTTCACTGAGCATCCGTCCACCAGAACAAGCAGGATCTCCTGGTGGCCACCTGCTTTAATTCCACTTTCCATTCCATTCTGATATGTCCACCCATGTCCTCCTCCACTGCATTCCTCAGCCTTCTTTCAATTTGTTTGTGCTACTCAATCCCAGACAGGGATTGGTGTTTGGTCAGAGCTCAAATTACATTGCTGCAATCTACTGCTGCTTTGTTCCACTCAGACAGTTTAACCTGAGTGAAATACCCTCCTCTGAAACTTTGAATGTTTTGATTGGTTAATGATCAAAGCATGGAAATGCTGATAACAGTCTTTGCTTCACTCTGGAAACACTTTTTATAGGTTAGTTCATTTAAGGGCAATTTGAATACTTGTCAAAGCCTTGAGCATGAAGGGATTGAACAATTATGCATAAATTGGTCTTACCAATGCTAAAGACATAATTTGAGGAATTAATTGTTTGAATTAGTTGAAAAGGGAAGTGCATTACTATAGACATTTGCTAATCTTTTATTAAAATGTATGAATAGGAAATAATCAATCCTATTAAGCCTACATTTTGAGGTTAGTGATTGTCATGAAGAAAGTAATATATTTGTTAATGGTGAAGTGTGATGTGGCAGAAAATTAACTGAAGCAGGATAGATGAGTGTGTTGTTGCTTAAAGCTCCAATTTAATATTTAGCAAGTGCGAATTAAGCCGTATTGAAGTTGTCCCCAACCATGGGGCCGGAAATGAGGAGGAAATGATATCATTTGGTGATATGAAATGATAAGAATCAGCTGCACCTTTTCCCATTCTCAGTCACGCCCATTGTTGAATTTGAATGCACGTGAGGTCATTACGCGCACAGTCATAACCCATGCGAGGTTATCAGTCGCCCAAACACTGTGATAACCTCACGCCAGGGATCACTGGTTGGCCTCTTGTGGCAGGTGGGAAGTGCCGTTGGTACTGGCCTGGAGCACCGCCTCTAAACCTGTTTACTACAATGAATGTTCAGTGCTAAAATATTCACAGACGACCTAATTCAGGCTCAGGGTTTCATAAGTAGAGCAGCTACCTCACTGCGATCTAGTGAAAGTCATCCCTTGAGACAACTTTTGTCGGCTGATAGATCCTACAAGGTGTGCGCTTGTCGCACTCCTCACTCAGCCACTCGCTCTCTCCAGACTGCAACTGCTGCAGCCCCAGCTCAGAGACCTCTGGCCCTGAACATGTCCTCTTACCCCACCCGCGGCCAGCCGCACCTGATTCCAGGAATGAAAGGGTTACCGGATGAAAAACATCTGGCAGCTCTTGGACTGTATTCTCTGGAGTTCAGGAGAACGAGGGGGGGTCTCATAGAAACATTCCAAATGTTAAAAGGCTGAACAAATTAGATATGGAAAAGTTATTTCCCATGGTGGGAGATACATTTAAGGCAGAGATAGATAGATTCTTGTTTACCCAGGGCATTAAAGGGTATGGAGAGAAGGCAATGGAGTGGGGATGACCAGAAGAATTGGATCAGCACATGATTGAATGGCGGAGCAGTGTCTGGCTCCTATACCTTATGGTCTTAAAGGTCTTATTTACCTGTACAAATATTCACCACCAAGTGAAATGACATTTCTCCAGACCAAGGTGCACAACACGGTACCTACAGTTAACACACATAAAGTAATATTAATATTAACGGATAATAAGGTGCATTTACAACTCAGGTTTAACAGTAAGCAGTATAATGCTACTGGCACATCATGCATGATAGACCTGGGTACAGCCAGGGAGTTCAGTACCGGAAGTCAAACTATAAGTGGATCTGAATTTTTGTGGACAGTCTAGATGTGGTCTTTAGTAAATGCAACAAAAAACAAGATTGTTGATTTTTTAAAATTTGAAATGCTGACCCATATCTTAAGTTGCATGCATAGGCAGAGACTGGGCAGAAAGGCAATTCTCATGACTCTTGAATCTACAGTTATTTTTCAATCTGCTCAGAATTTCAAACTTTATTTCCTTGCAATATTGGGGGAAGCCATTTGCCTTGAGCCACCAGTCCAATCTTACTGATGTTTCTTGAAGGGTTTTTGCTTATCACTGTGGTACTTTCAACAAAAAGGGCATCCTTTATGGTATTCCAGTTAAATTGAAACCTAAAACTCGATGTGTTTTAATACTGGTGAATTATTATTGTTGGATTCTTGTTTGTTGTATTTAAGAGACATCAAAATTTTTTTGAGGAAGGAGTTAATTTCAAATGGTGGGGAAGAATTGAATTATTGTTTATGAGCTGTAGAGGTTGATTCACTTTTTCTTTACAGAGTGGCCAAAAGAGGATCTCCTGGGCCTATTGAACAGCATGAGAAGCATGGTTCCTACCAATGATGTGATGAAATTTAAAACAACCGAGTCACACATGGACTGGAATAAGGTGACCTTCTCACATTATACAGCAGAAATGTGTAAACAGAAGTGGTCGGAGATCTCACATGAGGTAAGTGTCGACATTTAGCTGTTGTACCTAATAGGGCACAGCTTTAAATATCAAAGTAGCTGCGCGCCATAATTTTTGAAGTGAATAGTACCATTTTTGTGTAATGAATATGATAGGCTTAGGTTCCAACTCTTGATCCTCTCCAACTAAAGAATGTCTTGCAGCTTAGAACTTCCACTTTATAAAACAAACTTGTAAAACTTATAAAATTTTATTGAGCGTGTTTAATAGGTTAGTGAATGACATACCATTTAATGTGGATAACTGTAGTTACAACACTTTTGGGAATGGAATTCTGGCTATGCTCATGTGTGACGGACATGGACTGTGCCTTTAAAAGCCAGAGAGAGAGACTGACTACAGTCCTGCCTGGGTTGCTATGGTGAGAAAGGTGTTGTTACGTGATGGACAGTTGATGTTTACAGATGCTTTGCGACATGTTTATTTAAGCAAGGTCAGATGACTCAAAGATACACAGACTGGAATCAACCATGGAAGAAGAGTCACTGGATGGAACCTTCAAGTGTTCACAAGGGTGGGTTGAGGATCAATCAGGAGAATCAATGGGTAGCTATTACGGTGTGTAGAAGGACTGGCTCTGTGGAAGCTATTAGTGCGTTTACTCTTGCCTGGGTTGTAGTTTTCCCTCGAAGACCATAGCCTTTGTGATAAGGTATGTTTGGCTAACTTGAGAGTGGATTCGGTGTCTGACCACAGAAGACCACCAACACCTGTTTATCCATCCTTCTATTGTGGATTTTACCTCGGCTTACAAATACCTCTCTCCCCACTTCCTTACATTACCATCGTAAGACTTTAATTCTTGCCACCTGAGCTTAAACGAGTTTGGGAATAATATTTATACACACACGCACGCACACACACGCACGCACGCACGCGCACACACACACACACACACACACACACACACAGACACACACACACACATACACACACATGCACGCGCGCACACACACACACACACACACACACACACACACACGCGCGCGCGCGCACACAAACACACGGACACACATTCACACACACGGACACACACACACACACACACACACACACACACACACACACACACACACACACACACACACACACACACACTCATACCCCCCAACATTTGATTTATCAGGTTTAAGTTACTATATTAAGTAGTTACTAATAAATAGTGGGGTCTATTGCTGCTGTTTTATTTAAACCACTGTGTGTGTGTAATACCTGTTTAACAAAGATAAATGATGGAAAGTTTTAGATGGTCAGTGATGGCCAAGAAGTGGGAGAACTATTGATAATAAAATAAATTTTTGGTATATTAGCAGTATCATTTCAGTTTGAGCAGGAATATCTATAACTTTTAAAGAGCACAATTTTAGGACCTCTTCATTTAGGAGTTTGTGTTTGATAAGACAATACCCTAGATTAATTACTTCATGAACACGTTTTAAGTTAAAGGTTGCCTTTGAATTTTAATCATTTCATGAGGACTGATTAATTGTTATTTCGGCCTCCATTTTAAGTCCCAATCAAGATCACAGTCTTTGTTAAAGATTAAGAATATTTTCATCCTGTATTCCTTCTTCAATCTTTGATCTTTTTTACCTATCATCTTTCTGCTTCTTACTTCATTGACTTTTCTATGTACTCACTCATCCATTTCCTCACCTGCTTTCATTTATCACCTGTCAAATTGTGGTCCTTCAACCATCCAACTTAGTATTTTTTCCCTTTTCTGGGTTCCATACCGGTCTTGCCCTGAAACAAAACTGTTGATTACTTGCCATTACCTGCCTAGATTGTGCCTCTGGCACAGAGTCTGGCCCTATGGCTCAGAAGGGTAGGGAAGGGAAGAGGAAGGAAGTAGTGATAGGGGACTCTATAGTTAGGGGTCAGACAGGCGATTCTGTGGATGCAGGAAAGAAACTCGGATTGTAGTTTGCCTCCCAGGTGCCAGGGTCTGGGATGTTTTGGATCGCATCCATGATATCCTGCAGTGGGAGGGAGAACAGCCAGAGGTCGTGGTACATATTGGTACCAATGACATAGGTAGGAAAAGGGGAGCGGTCCTGAAAACAGACTACAGGGAGTTAGGAAGGAAGTTGTGAAACAGGACCATAAAGGTAGTAATCTCAGGATTACTGCCTGTGCCATGCGACAGTGAGAGTAGGAATAGAGAGAGGTGGAGGATAAATGCATGGCTGAGGGATTGGAGCAGGGGGCAGGGATTTAGATTTCTGGATCATTGGGACCTCTTTTGGGGCAGGTGTGACTTGTACAAAAATCCCAGGGAGACCAATATCCTGGCGGGGAGGTTTGCTAAGGCTACTGGGGAGAGTTTAAACTAGAATTGCTGGGGTTGGGAACCGAACTGAAGTGATGGAGGAAGAGACAGTTGGCTCACAAATAGAGAAAACTTGTAGACAGTGCGAGGGGGGGGATAGACAAGTGATAGAGAAGGGACCTGCTCAGACCGATGGTTTGAGTTGTGTCTGTTTTAATGAAAGGAGTGTTGTGAACAAAGCAGACAAGCTTAGAGCGTGGATCAGTACTTGGTGATATGATGTGGTGGCCATTACAGAGACTTGGATGGCTCAGGGACAGGAATGGTTACTTCAAGTGCCAGGTTTTAGATGTTTCAGAAAAGACAGAGAGGGAGGCAAAAGAGGTGGGGGTGTGGCATTGTTGATCAGAGATAGTGTCACCGCTGCAGAAAAGGTGGACGTCATGGAGCGACTGTCTATGGTCTCTCTGGGTGGAGATCAGAAACAGAAAGGGGTCAATGACTACTGGGTGTTTTTTATAGGCCGCCTAATAGTAACAGGGGCATTGAGGAGCAGATAGGGAGATTCTGAAAAGGTGTAATAATAAAAGGGTCGTGATAGGAGATTTTAATTTCACCAATATTGATTGGTAAACAGTGAGTCTTACCTCAGTGATTGGTAAGTTGATGGGGAAGATCCTGAGAGGCAGGATTTATGAACATTTGGAGAGGTATAATATGATTAGGAGTAGTCAGCATGGCTTTGTCAAAAGCAAGTCAAGTCTTATGAGTCTGTTTGAATTTTTTGAGGATGTGACTAAGCACATTGATGGTGGTTGATCAGTAAATGTAGTGTGTATGGATTTCTGCAAGGCATTTGATAAGGTACATCGTGATGCCTTATCGTGTAAGGCATTTGCGATCGTGTGGATAGTCAGAGGCTTTTTCACAGGGCTGAAGTGGTTGCCACAAGAGGGCACAGGTTTAAGGTGCTAGGAAGTAGTTACAGAAGAGATGTCAAGGATTGGTTTTTTACACAGATAATGGTGTGAGTGTGTGCAGTGGGCTGCCATTGATGGTGGTGAAGGTGGATATGATAGGGTCTTTTAAGAGACTCCTGGATAGGTACATGGAGCTTAGAAAAACAGAGGGCTATGGTTTCTAAAGTAAGGACATATTCGGCACAGCATTGTGGGCTGAAGGGCTTGTATTGTGCTGTAAGTTTTCCTTGTTTCTGTATGCATGTACTCCATTTCCAGCATCTGAAGGATCTCATTTTTATCTACAGAAATTTTAGGAGTTATAGGCTATCAGATTCTTTGCTCCCCATTTATAATTTGCCTTCAAGTACTGCTGTTAGGAGTTTTTTCACTTTTAGTAATAAAATTTTGTGTTTAGGTGAGAAAGTTTCGCACTTTATCAGAATTGATTCTTGATGTCCAAGAAAACGTGAAAAATCCCTATAGAGGGAAGAAGCTCAAGGTAAGCATTCAGTATAGGAAAATAATTTCTTTGCTTTGTTTTAAATTCAAACAGACTTAAATAATATGCGCCATCTATAAAATTTTGATATGACACTATTTTTATTTTGATTTCATTTGAAAGCAATTCGGTATTTTAGAGAGTGACATCAAATATTTGTTGTAACTTTTTTGAAGAGAACAATGAAGTTGTAGTAGTGGTTCATTGAATTTTATTCATGCGTTGATATATTCTCTTAAACACATCTAATAATATATTTGAGTTTTGATGCATTTGAGCTAACAGTGGTTGATGAAATTTCATTCTGAGTTGATTTCTTGCAATGACTACATTAATCTATACAGTCAACTCTTTAGTATGAGTGGTTTCTCCACAATTGCACAGTCTTGGTAAGGTATGATCAGTTAAGCAGTATGAATCTATTGTAAGTATGGAATATTCCTGCTGTTATCTTTGATCTTTAGCTTAAAAATGTTACGAAGTAATGAATCAAAGAGACTCTTCTTTCAAGGCCTCCTTGTTGTGCTGAATAAAGGGTGCTGTTTCACTAGCTTCAGTGTCTCTTTATTGACTTTGTTCATCACAACAATATTAAACCTGATTCTAATTCTGAATCCACTAATACCACACCAAGAGGAGGATTAAATTAATATTGTAACCTCAAAACCAATTGCTACAACTTTGTATAGTGTGAAATTGTAAAATCGTGTGTGTGTGTGTGTGCGAGTGTGTGTGTGTGTGTGTGTGTGTGTGCGCACGTGTGTGTGAATGTGTGCGCGCGAGTGCGCGGTACCAGAGGGACAATTCTATGGTTACAATAGATTCTTACTATTTCATATGATTCAGACAACAACTAGATCTTCAGGCACTCTGAACACTCAAAACTGAATGATTGGTGTGTTTGAGTTGCATTCATACATATGAACACAGTCAGGTCTGTGAGTATATCCTGGTTTGCAATCAACCCCAGTCTGCAGCTCTGAGAACATCATTGTTCTGAGTGCCTTTTAAACTCAATCTACAATTTGCATTCTGATCTGAAGACTGGTTGCTGTTGAAATTAGTATTTGCTATATTCCAACTCCAGAATGCAATGCACTTTAAGCAATATCAGTGGTAGATGTCATGAAATTTGTTTTTTGTGACAGCACTACATTGAAATACATAATAATGAAAACATGTCCTGAGTGATGGGAGTCATTAGTGATGGATGACGCCTTTTTGAATAATTAACTTCTGATGGTGTCTTCAGTGCTAGAGAAGTTAGTGCCTATGATGGAGCTGGCTCTGTTTGCAACTTTTAGCAGCTTTTCCCCAATCCTGTGAAGTGGCTCTTTCATACTATTCAGTGATGCAGAATCAGAATCAGGTTTGTTATCACTGGCATGTGACGTGAAATTTGTTAACTTAGCAGCAGCAGTTCAAAGCATTTCATAATATAGAAGAAATAAAACAATAAATTTCAGGATATATTTACTGAATAGATTAAAAATTGTACAAAAACAGAAGTAATATATATTAAAAAAGTGAGGGCGTGTTCACGGCTTCAATGTCTATTTAGGAATTGGATGACAGAGGGGATGAAGCTGTTCCAGAATCACTGAGTGTGTACCTTCAGGCTTCGGTATCTCCTACCTGAAGGTAACAGTGAAAGAAGGGAATGCCCTGGGTGCTGGAGGTTCTTAATAATGGACGCTGCCTTTCTGAGAGACCGTTCCCTGAAGGTGTCCTGCGTACTTAGTACCCAAGATAGAACTGACTAAATTTACTATCCTCTACAGCTTCTTTCAGTCTTGTGTAATAGCCCCCATCCCCATACCAGACAGTGATGCAGTCTGTCAGGGTGCTTTCCATGGTACATCTGTAGAAGTTTCTTAGTGTTTGTTGACGTGCTAAATCTCTTTAAACTCTAAAAGTATAGTGGCTGTCTTGCCTTCTTTATAACTACATTGATAGGTTGGGATCAGGTGATAACTCTATGAGGATTGGTATGTGTTCCTTCATTTTACTCTTCCTGAAGTCTACAAACAGCTCTTTTGTCTTACTGACGTTGAATGCCAATGCTCCACTAGGTGGCATATCACACTCTTGTATGCCTCTTGTCATTCCTGAAATGCTATTGTCAGCAGAATGGTTGTATCATCAGTAAATTTATAGTTGGTATTTGAGCAATGTCTAGCCACACAGTCATGGGTATATAGAGGAGTAGAGCAGTGGGCTAAGCTCATACCTGAGGTGCAACGTGTTGGTCGTCAATAAGGAGGAGATATCACCAATCTGCACAACTTCCGGTTAGAAGGTTGAGGATCCAGTTGAAGAGGGAGAGGAAGTTGCCCAGGTCTTGCAACTTGTCAATCAGGATTGTGGGAATGATGCTGTTAAGTGCTGAGCTATAGTTGATGAACAGTATCCTGATGTAGTTGTTTGTGTTGTCCAGGTGACCTAAAGCCGTGTGGAGAGCCATTGAGTTTGTGTCTGTAGTTGACCTATTGTGACGATAGGCAAATTGCAATGGGTCCAGGTCCTTGCTGAGGCAGGAGTTCAGTCTAATCATAACCAACCTCTCAAAGCATTTCAACACTGCCGATGTGAGTGCTACCAGGTAATAGTCATTAAGGCAGCTCACATTATTCTTCTTTAGCACTGGAATAATTGTTGCCTTTTTGAAGCAAGTGGGAACTATTGCCATAGCAGTGAGAGTTTGAAAGTGTCCTTGAAAACTCCCACCAGTTGGTTGGCACAGGTTTTCAGAGCCTTTCCAGGTACTCCAACAGGGCCTTCTGCCTTGTGAGGGTTCACCCTCTTTTTACAGATAGGCTAATATTGGCCCAGAGATGGAGATCACAGAATAAGCAGGTGCAGCAGGGATCTTCACAGCTGTAGTTATATTCTTCCTTTCAAATCGGGCATAGAAGATGTTGGGTTCATCTGGTAGTGAAGCATCGCTGCCATTCATGCTATTTATTGGGTTTCACTTTGTAGGTAGTAATGTCTTGCAATCCCTGCCGGAGTTCACACACATCCGATATTGTCTCCAACTTTGTTCGAAATTGTCTCTTCGCTTTTGAAATAGCAGTCCACAAGTCGTACCTGGTTTTCTGGTACAGGCTTGGGTTGCCAGACTTGAATGTCACAGTGGCACAGATCTAGCCTTCAGCAGATGACATACCCCTGGTTCATCCAGTGCTTTTGGTTTGGGAATGTACAGTAAGTCTCTGTACGCACACACTCATCCACACAGCTTTTAATGAAATCAGTAACAACTGCACCATACTCATCCAAGTTCGAAGATGAATCCCTGAAACACAGAAAACCTTTGACCCACAATATTTGCCGAATATGCACATATTTCAAAATTTCCTAGGCTTACCCATATCCATCTATTCCATATGACTATTTCAAATCATATTATGCCTAACTCCTGCCTCTCAGGATCTTCTCCATCAACTTAGCAACCACTGAAGTGAGACTCACTGGTCTATAATTTCCTGGGCTATCTCTACTCCTTTTCTTGAATAAAGGAACAACATTTGCAACCCTCCAATCCTCCAGAATCTCTCCTGACCCCATTGTTGATGCAAAGAGCATTGCCTGAGGCTCAGAAATTTCCTCCCTCACTTCCCACAGTAGCCTGAAGTATATCTCATCTGGTCTCGGTGACTTATCCAATTTGATGCTTTCCAAAAGCTCCAGCACATCCTCTTTCTTAATGTCAAGCTTTTCAATCCACTGTAAGTCATCTCTACAATCACCAAGGTCCTTTTCTGTAGTGAATTTAGTAATTTGTGAGTGTCTGTAGTGACACATCACTCTTCTCAAACTCCTGATGAAGTATAGCAATTGTTGTGCCTTCTTTGTATGTGCATCATTATGTTGATCCCAGAATAGTTCCTCAAGAGATGTTGATACCCAGGAACTTGAAACTGCTCACCCTAGATTCGCCAATTTGGAATCTTGACTAGAAATAGTGAGAAAAGAAAACCTTCCTAACTGAACTATTTAGGATGAACTATTGTCACTACAATGAACATCAGTATTGCTGATAATAGTGATTAATGCCTGTAGATAGTGGAATTGAATAGTGTCTTTAACTTTTTCCCTTTACTGTCTGTATACCTCCTGCCTTTTCCTGCGAATGCTGACAGATTTGTAACTTAAGCATATCGTTTTCAGGTTGCCATTTGATGTCATGTACTATAAATGCCCATGCTACATCTAATGCGCAATATCTAGCAAATCTAAAGAAATTATACTAAACAGCGTTTTTTTTATCTTGTACATTAAGATTCTCTTTACCCTATTTCAATTAATTGAGGACTGTTATAAATTAGCTGCAAACTAAAGTAAACTGATATTTAGATTTAACTAATCTTGTGAAGCGTCAGTGAAAAGTACATTTGCAGGAAGTTAGATTACAAATATACACTGAGTGGAATTGTATGGCTTTAGATGCACATAGGTTCAAAAGTACTTTCCCAGAAATTACAATTGCTGTATTCTCTCATTTGAAAACCTTACTGATCATTTCAACTTCAAATATACAATACAGGCACATTTAGTTACATCAGCTTTATGACTCTAAAATGCAATAATTCAAATTATAGAGGAAATTGAGCCACAGTTTGGGCATTCTTGATATAGCATCTGAAAAACAAATGTAAATTTCTTACATCTTTCGACCATCTTGCAAAGTGGGTGGGACATTGGTCATTTTGATAATTACAGTCGGCCCTCCTTATCCGCAGGGGATTGGTTCTGGGACCCCCCACAGATGCAAAAAATGTGGATGCTCAAGCCCCTTATTTAACCTGTCTCAGTACAGTGGAATTTAGGATCCAGCGGAGCTCTAGACCCAGTGCCCGAGGCTGCTGCTGTTTCTGTTCCTGAAAATAATCACAATTGAAAATAAGGTGGAAATAATAAAGTGATTAGAAAGATGTGAAATGCCATCGGTCATTGGAAAAGCATTAGGCTACAGTTGCTCAAAGATCGGAACAATTTTAAAGGATAATGGGTGGCAGATATCGTAGTTACTTTTCCCTCGCTTGTATGTGTTCCCGTACTCTGTCCTCGCAGAGTTTCCCTTGTATTGAAATGCCGACCCAACTTTTCCTACGCTCGTCTATTCTAAGCGTGTTTCTACGAATACTGTAGCCGCTTGTGTTGTCCCAAGCTCTTCTCCCTTTGTAAATAAACTCCCTATTATTAAAACTGTGATGTCCAGAGACCTTCCTTGTCCTTTAAAAGAATCTGTCTCATTTCCATCACAACATTTACATCAAGACCCTGCTGCCCCCCCTCCCTGGACCCCCTGTAGTTTGCGTACCGTCCCAACCGCTCAACAGATGATGCCATTGCCACCACCCTCCACCTGGCCAAAAAAGACACATACATTGGAATACTGTTCATAGACTTAGTTCAGCATTCAACACAATCATCCCTCAGAAACTGATTGGAAAGCTGAGCCTACTGGGTCTGAACACCTCCCTCTGCAACTGGATCCTAGACTTCCTGACTGGGAGACCTCAGTCAGTCTGGATCAGGAGCAACATCTCCAACACCATCACACTGAGCCACAGGGGCTCCCCAGGGCTGTGTGCTCAGTCCACTGCTGTTCACTCTGCTGACCCACGACTGTGCTGCAACACACAGCTGGAACCACATCATCAAGTTCACCGATGACACGACCATGATGGGTCTCATCAGCAAGAACGACGAGTCAACATACAGAGAGGAGGTGCAGCGGCTAACGGACTGTTGCAGAGCCAACAACCTGTCTCTGAATGTGAACGAAACAAAAGAGATGGTTGTTGACTTCAGGAGGGCACGGAGCGACCACTCTCCACTGAACATCGACGGCTCCTCGGTAGAGATCGTTAAGAGCACCAGATTTCTTGGTGATCACCTGGCGGAGAATCTCACCTGGTCCCTCAACACCAGCTCCATAGGCAAGAAAGCCCAGCAGTGTCTCTACTTTCTGCGAAGGCTGAGGAAAGTCCATCTCCCACACACCCCCCATCCTCATCACATTCTACAGGGGTTGTATTGAGAGCATCCTGAGCAGCTGCATCACTGCCTGGTTCGGAAATTGCACCGTCTCGGATCGCAAGACCCTGCAGCGGATAGTGAGGTCAGCTGAGAAGATCATCGGGGTCTCTCTTCCCGCCATCATGGACATTTACACTACACGCTGCATCCACAAAGCAAACAGCATTATGAAGGACCCCACACACCCCTCATACAAACTCTTCTCCCTCCTGCCATCTGGGAAAAGGTACAGAAGCATTTAGGCTCTCATGACCAGACTATGTAACAGTTTCTTCCCCCAAGCTATCAGACACCTCAATACCCGAAGCCTGGACTGACACCTTGCCCTACTGTCCTGTTTATTATTTATTGTAATGTCTGCACTGTTATGTGCACTTTATGCAGTCCTGTGCAGGTCTGTAGTCTAGTGTAGTTTTTTTTCCTGTTTTTTATGTGGTTCAGTCTAGATTTTTGTACTGTGTCATGTAGCACCATGGCCCTGAAAAACGTTGTCTCATTTTTACTGTGTACTGTACCAGCAGTTATGGTCGAAATGACAATAAAAAGTGACTTGACCTGGAACATTTAGTCTTCAGTTCTCCCTTAAGCTTCCTCTCCCTTGTGGCTTTTAGTTTTAAAGGACCCAGCTTGGTAAGCAGAATTCGACTGCCTGCCCCACTCTTTGGAGTTCAGAGAGTGAGACTGATCTCATCAAAATAAAGGACCTCTTTTACAGTAAAGATTAAACTGCCAAAATTTTTCATGATGTATCATAGTTTGGTATGGCAACAGCTCTACACATGACAGTAAGAAATGGACCTGCTCAAAAACAGGATCTGGGGAAATGCAACTTCCTCTACAGTCCTATTCCTTGTGGATATAAGCACTACCCGTTCTGCAATTTGGCACCCTCATACAGATCCAGCAGTTCCAGGCATTACTGTAGTTTACAGTCTCATACACCACCCATATGAATGTGCTGTAGGATCTCACAATGACCACTATCATTTCCACTGCTACCACCATCCATCACTTCACTAGTCCAAAATATTAGAAGATACACAAGCTCACAAGCTCATTGTCAGTCACTAGATAGATAAACTATCCCCTGTTCCCTGGTAATGCCAGCCATTAAATATTCCTGGTCTGCATGCCACAGTTCCCTCCCTCACACAATGATGGCCCTTGTTGGTGCTGCATCCAAACCTTTCCTGACCCCTCCTCCAAATCTACCTTTGGAGGATCCAGCACTTTCTTAGATCCACTGGCAGAGAATTCAGGTTATCCACCACTTGCTGCAACACACCAAACTACCTTTGAAAGATGTAGAAGAGAGTCATAATTTATTTTGCTGTTTCATCAGCACATTCATATGCTCATTCAAACTTGCGCCTGTGAGTAGTATGAGATGTGGAACAATCTAGGGGGATCGCATATAAGTGCCTCAAACCTTTATTGTCCTTTCCCTGGTCAATATGGTCAGAACAACACTGCCAGCAGTACTCTGGAATCATTTCTTATTCTGTGGTGACAGAAGCTCCACATAATCTACTTGCCGTACTTGACCAGCCACCATGCTCCTACAGATGTGTCTCAAGGAACCCCTGACTGCTCCCAGGCTCAAGCTGCTGGTTTGTCTTCATTAGAAGCTCAGACTTGAGCTTCTGCCCATTCCTTTGCTCTTTCCTTCTCAGACATCTGTGGACCACATAATTGACATCAACATGGCTTGGCGTAAACTGGAACTATGGACATACCCCTGTGAGAGTGACAGAAGAGTAAAGTTAACCCTCCCAGGTAAAGTGAGCTGGACTTGTGTCTTGGGACCAGAGGGATGGAGAAGAAGACATTAGCTAGGCCTGCTGCTGGAAACCAATGCTTCCTCCCTCCTAACCCACATGTCCTCAAAAACTGACACTACATCTGTGATAGCCACTGTGAAGGTATTCAAGGACATTTTCAACTTCTCATTGTTAAGCATTGAAGTTCCCACTTGCTTAAACAAAGCAACAATTATACCAGTAATTAAGAAGAATAATGTGAGCTGCCTTAAATGACTGTCACCCGGTAGCATTCACATCGACAGCGATGAAATGCTTTGAAAGGTGGTGATTAGACTGAACTCCTGCCTCAGCAAGGACCTGCACCCATTGCAGTTTGTTTTATCGCCAAAATAGGTCAGTGGCAGACACAATCTAAATGGCTCTCCACACAGCTTTAGACCACCTGGACAATGCAAACGCCTAGGTCAGACTGCTATTCATCAACCATAGCTCAGCATTTAATATCATCATTCCCACAATTCTGATTTGATAAGTTGCTGAATCTAGGCCTCTGTACCTCCCTCTGCAATAGGATCCTCAACTTTCTAACTGGAAGGCCGCAATATGTACGGATTGGTGATAATATCTCCTCCTCAGTGACAGTCGATACTGGTGCACCTCAGGGGTGTGAGCTTATCCCACTGCTGTACTCTCTATACACATGACTATGTGGCTAGGCATAGCTCAAATACCATCTATAAATATGCTGACGATACAACCATTGTTGGTAGAATCTCAGGTGGTGACGAGAGGGTGTTCAGGAGTGAGATAGGCCAATTAGTGGAGCTGTGCCACAGCAACAACCTGGCGCTCAGTGTCAGTAAGACAAAAGAACTGATTGTGGACTACAGGAAGGGTAAGACAAATGTACACATACAGTTCTTCATAGAGGGATCTGACGTGGAGAGAGTGAGCAGTTTCAAGTTCCTGGGTGTCAAGATCTCTGAGGATCTAACCTAGTCCCAACATATTGATGCAGTTATGAAGAAAGCAAGACAATGGCTATACTTCATTAAAGAGTTTAAAGAGATCTGATATGTCAACAAATACACTCAAAAACTTCGATAGTTATACCGTGCAGAGCATTCTGACAGACAGCATCACTGGTACGGAGGGTGGGATTGAAATATGTTGCAGAGGGCTGTAAATCTATTCAGCTCAGTCTTGCCTACTAGCCTACAAAGTACTCAGAACATCTTCAGGAAATGGTATCTCAGAAAGGACCCCCATCACCCAGGGCATGCCCTTTTCTCACTGTTACCATCAGGGAGGAGGTACAGGAGCCTGAAGACACACACTCAACGGTTCAGGAACAGCTTCTTCCCCTCTACCATCAGGGAGGGGGTACAGGAGCCTGAAGACACACACTCAGCGATTCAGGAACAGCTTCTTCCCCTCTGCCATCAGGGAGGAGGTACAGGAGCCTGAAGACACACACTCAACGATTCAGGAACAGCTTCTTCCCCTCTGCCATCAGGGAGGAGGTACAGGAGCCTGAAGACACACACTCAGCGATTCAGGAACAGCTTCTTCCCCTCTGCCATCAGGGAGGAGGTACAGGAGCCTGAAGACACACACTCAACGATTCAGGTACAGCTTCTTCCCCTCTGCCATCAGGGAGGAGGTACAGGAGCCTGAAGACACACACTCAACGGTTCAGGAACAGCTTCTTCCCCTCTACCATCAGGGAGGGGGTACAGGAGCCTGAAGACACACACTCAACGATTCAGGTACAGCTTCTTCCCCTCTGCCATCAGGGAGGAGGTACAGGAGCCTGAAGACACACACTCAACGATTCAGGAACAGCTTCTTCCCCTCTGCCATCAGGGAGGAGGTACAGGAGCCTGAAGACACACACTCAACGGTTCAGGAACAGCTTCTTCCCCTCTACCATCAGGGAGGGGGTACAGGAGCCTGAAGACACACACTCAACGATTCAGGTACAGCTTCTTCCCCTCTGCCATCAGGGAGGAGGTACAGGAGCCTGAAGACACACACTCAACGATTCAGCAACAGCTTCTTCCCCTCTGCCATCAAGGAGGAGGTGCAGGAGCCTGAAGGCCCACACTCAACGATTCAGGAACAGCTTCTGTCCCTCTGCCATCAGGGAGGGGGTACAGGAGCTTGAAGACACACACTCAGTGATTCAGCAACAGCTTCTTCCCCTCTGCCATCAGGGAAGAGATACAGGAGCCTGAAGACACACACACAGGGATTCAGGAACAGCTTCTTCCCCTCTGCCATCAGGGAGGAGGTACAGGAGCCTGAAGATACACACTCAACGATTCAGGAACAGCTTCTTCCCCTCCGCCATCAGGGAGGAGGTACAGGAGCCTGAAGGCACACACTCAATGATTCAGGAACGGCTTCTTCCCCCCTGCCATCAGGGAGGAGGTACTGGAGCCTGAAGACACACACTCAGTGATTCAGGAACGGCTTCTTCCCCCCTGCCATCAGGGAGGAGGTACAGGAGCCTGAAGACACACACTCAGTGATTCAGGAACTGCTTCTTCCCCTCTGCCATCAGGGAGGAGGTACAGGAGCCTGAAGACACACACTCAACGATTCAGGAACAGCTTCCTCCACTCCGCCATCAGGGAGGAGGTACAGGAGCCTGAAGACACACACTCAATGATTCCGGAACAGCTTCTTCCCCTCTGCCATCAGGGAGGAGGTACAGGAGCCTGAAGACACACACTCATCGATTCAGGAACAGCTTCTTCCCCTCCGCCATCAGGGAGGAGGTACAGGAGCCTGAAGGCACACACTCAACGATTCAGGAACGGCTTCTTCCCCCCTGCCATCAGGGAGGAGGTACAGGTGCCTGAAGACACACACTCAGTGATTCAGGAACAGCTTCTTCCCCTCTGCCATCAGGGAGGAGGTACAGGAGCCTGAAGACACACACTCATCGATTCAGGAACAGCTTCTTCCCCTCTGCCATCAGGGAGGAGGTACAGGAGCCTGAAGACACACACTCACCGATTCAGGAACAGCTTCTTCCCCTCTGCCATCAGGGAGGAGGTACAGGAGCCTGAAGACACACACTCATCGATTCAGGAACAGCTTCTTCCCCTCTGCCATCCGATTCATAAATGGACATTGGACCCTACCTCACTTTTTGCATATACAGTATTTTTTTTTGCATGTTTTTAAAATCTATTCAATATATGTATACTGTATATTTATTGATAAATTGGACTACATCCAACTCCGACGTAATACTCGACGGGAGTACAGAGTTTGCTCCACATACGTCTTCACAGAGACATGTCTCACTGATGGGATTTCGGACGCTGCCATCCAGCTAGACGAGCTAACTTTGTTTCGCTCGGACAGAGATGCAGCTCTCTCCGGTAAGGTCCACGGTGGTGGTGTCTGTGTTTACATCAACACGGAATGGTGTAGGAACTCTGTGCTGGTTTCCAGACACTGCTCATCGCTAGTGGAGTTTGTGGCAGTTCGATGCAGACCATTTTATTTGCCACGGGAATTCACCTTTGTCCTTATATTCGGTGTCTACATTCCCCCCAGCGCTAATGCTAAGGAGGCGCTCTGTGAACTGTACGGGGCTATTAGTGAACTGCAGAACGCACACCCTGATGATTTGTTTATTGTCGCCGGTGATTTTAACCACGTGAACCTTAAGTCAGTGCTCCCCAAATTTCATCAGTATGTGGACTTTGCAACGAGGGGGGAGAACGTGTTGGACCTGGTTTACACAAACATCCCCAATGCGTACCGGGCAGAGCCTCCCCCCACCTCGGATACTCAGACCACATCTCTGTTATGCTAATCCCAGCATACAGACCGCTCGCCAGGCGCTCCAGACCAGTTCAGAAGCAGGTGAAAACCTGGCCAGCAGGAACCATCTCTGCTCTTCAAGACTGCTTTGAGCTCACTGACTGGCACATGTTCAGGGAGGCTGCAACCGATGGCGACTCTACCAACAG
This sequence comes from Hypanus sabinus, assembly GCF_030144855.1. Lineage (NCBI taxonomy): Eukaryota > Metazoa > Chordata > Chondrichthyes > Myliobatiformes > Dasyatidae > Hypanus > Hypanus sabinus. The sequence goes on from NW_026779019.1 coordinate 314,914, forward strand.
AGGAGTACACGGCATCAGTGACCAGCTACATCAGCAAGTACATTGATGATGTTACTCTGTCCAAGACCATCACTATACGTGCCAACCAGAAGCCATGGATGACTGCAGAGGTGCGTACGCTGCTGAGGTCCCGCGACTCCGCCTTCAGAGCAGACAACAAGTCAGCCCTAACAACAGCAAGGGCCACACTGTCACGAGCCATCAGAGGGGCAAAGCGTGCACACACCCAGTGAATCCACAGCCACTTCCAGGACAGCGGCGACATGTGGCGCATGTGGAAGGGCATCCAGGACATCACCAATTACAGGACAACATCACCTGACTGTGCAGGTGATGCCTCCCTCCCAGATCCGCTGAATAACTTCTACGCCCGGTTTGAGGCAGAAAATGACGGGGCGGCGAGGAAGTCCACCCCTCCTGCGAATGACCAGGTGCTGTGTCTCTCCGTGGCTGATGTGAGAAGAACCCTTCCGATATAGAAGGCTGCTGGACCAGACAACATCCCTGGTAGAGTGCTCAGAGGGTGTGCAGACCAGCTAGCAGATGTTCTCACTGACATCTTCAACATCTCCCTGAGCAGCGCCATCGTTCCAACGTGCTTCAAGGCTGCCACAATCGTCCCCGTGCCGAAGAAGTCTTCAGTGTCCTGCCTAAATGACTACCGTCCTGTTGCACTCACATCCATCATCATAAAGTGCTTCGAGAGGGTCGTCATGAGGCATATCAAGACCCTGCTGCCCCCCTCACTGGATCCCCTGCAGTTTGCATACCGTCCTAACCGCTCAACAGATGACCATCACCCTCCACCTTCCACCTGGCCCTAACCCACCTGGACAAAAAAGACACATACATTCGGATGCTGTTCATAGACTTTAGTTCAGATTTCAACACAATCATCCCTCAGAAACTGATTGGAAAGCTGAGCCTATTGGGCCTGAACACCTCCCTCTGCAACTGGATCCTAGACTTCCTGACCAGGAGATCTCAAGTTAGTCCAGATCAGGAGCAGCATCTCCAACACCATCACACTGAGCATGGGGGCTCCCCAGGGCTGTGTGCTCAGTCCACTGCTGTTCACTCTGCTGACCCATGACTGTGCTGCAACACACAGCTCAAACCACATCATCAAGTTTGCCAATGACACGACCGTGGTGGGACTCATCAGCAAGAACGACAAGTCAGCTTACAGAGAGGAGGTGCAACAGCTAACGGACTGGTGCAGAGCCAACAACCTGTCTCTGAATGTGAATGAGATGGTTGTTGACTTCAGAAGGGCACAGAGCGACCACTCCCCGCTGAACATCGACGGCTCCTCGGTAGAGATCGTAAAGAGCACCAAATTTCTTGTTGTTCACTTGACGGAGAACCTCACCTGGTCCCTCAATACCAGCTCCATAGCAAAGAAAGCCCAGCAGCATCTCTACTTTTTGCGAAGGCTGAGGAAAGTCCATCTTCCACCCCCCATCCTCATCACATTCTACAGGGGTTGTATTGAGAGCATCCTGAGCAGCTGCATCACTGCCTGGTTCGAAATTTGCACCGTCTCGGATCGCAAGACCCTGCAGTGGATAGTGAGGTCAGCTGAGAAGATCATCGGGGTCTCTCTTCCTGCCATTATGGACATTTACACTACACGCTGCCTCTGCAAAGGAAACAGCATTATGAAGGACCCCATGCACCCCTCATACAATCTCTTCTCCCTCCTGCCATCTGGGAAAAGGCTCCTAAGCATTCGGGCTCTCACGACCAGACTATGTAACAGTTTCTTCCCCCAAGTTATCAGACTCCTCAATACCCAAAGCCTGGACTGACACCTTGCCCTATTGTCCTGTTTATTATTTATTGTAATGCCTGCGCTGTTTTTGTGCGCTTTATGCAGTTTGTAGTCTAGTGTAGCTTTTCTCTGTTTTTTAATTATGAAGTTCAGTCTAGTTTTTTTGTACTGTGTCATGTAACACCATGGTCCTGAAAAACTTCTCATTTTTACTATGTACTGTACTACCCTGTAACTGGGTAACTTACCAGCAAAGATAGAGAGGTCCGTTGAAGTCTGATGGTACTATCTTTAACAGTATTTATTGAAAAAAATACACAAAAATAATATCAATGCAAATATACAGGTAATATACGTCATCAATACTAAATCTTACACGGGTATAATAATACTCAATAAGAAATAGCTCTATCGTTGTCTAGGGGATAATGTATTGTCCGATGGAAATATAAAAGTCACTCAAGTTCATTCAAGCTGCAGCTTTTGGTTGGAGAGAAAGACGGAGGTTTAACTTGCCCATTCCTTTTATGATGTCGATCCTTCAAGAGTCGTTGGGGGCTGATTTCTCCTTTGTTGTTAGCTAAAGCCGTTCTTCCGTAGTAAAGGCCCACCAGTTCCGAGGCAAATGGAAAAGGACGCACGTGGGCTTTTCCACCGGCTTTCGCTATTACGCTGTTACAGGAGTTCTAGCATTTCTTCTGGTGCGTCTGAGGGGCTGTTCCCACAGACCCTCTTTTATCCTGACTCACAGGGTCTCAGATGTCAATCAGGTTGGGGTGATGCAATCCCTCCACCAACACCCCCCCCCCCCCCCCCCCCGGTTCATCGCCTGGGGGCTTCGATGAATCGTACAGTACTCAATACACAACTCCGTCTCCAAGAGACAATGGCCGCTTCCCATGGCTTGGTCTCTCAGAGGCCCAGGACACATTCCAAACATTGAGGAATCTGCGTGTCTCTCTCTCATTTCCTGGGTCTCCTGACCCGAATCAATAGCGATCCTGAGATTCTCAAAAAGGAGGGGGCCACAGGCGTAACAGGTCGAAATGACAATAAAAGTTGACTTGACTTACTTATTTTTAAAATTTTATTTACTTTTTTGTACTTTTATATTATGCATTGCATTGAACTGCTGCTGCTAAGTTAACAAATTTCATGTCATCTGATAATTAACCTGATTCTGAATGTCAGTAGTTATACAACCGTATATAGTCAATAGTCATACACTGGACTCATGCAGATGCAGGTTTGGTAAGTGGGAGAGAAGACACAGACTACAACTAAGCTTGTTAACCATTTATTTGCAAACAGTGAAATACTCAGCTTAACATTTAAGTCTATCAAGTACTTATCTAAGCCCCTTAAGATAAAAAAAACTATGACACTAAAAACTTAATAACAGTTCTAACTCAAACAGGTACTTTGTTGAGTCCTTCCAAGATACACAGCTACAATACTAAATGTTCAAGAAACAGGCAAAGGGCCCTTCAATCAAGACTTATACTTTCAGCCTCCTCACACCATCATGGCCTTAAGGAGAACATGAGAGGAGTTTTGGACACCCATCCCAATCTAAAAAAGTATATACTAACATTGGAGAGGGTTCAGAAGAAGTTTATGAGAATGGTTCAGAGAATGAAAGTGTTATCAAATGAGGAGCTTTTGACAGTTCTGGGCAAATACACACTGGAATTTGGAAGAATGAGGATCTCATTGAAATCTAATAAAAATTGGATGTCTGTATAGAGTAGATGTGGAGAGAATGTTTCCTATAGTGAATGACTCTAGGACCAGTGAGCATTGCCTCAGAATTGAAGGATGTCCATCTGGAATATAGATGAGGAGAAATTTCTTTGGCCAGACAGTGGTGACTCCATGGATGACTGGGAGGCAATTCATTGAGTATATGTAAAGGGGAAGTTGATGGGATCTCGATTAGTCAGGGTGTCAGTTATTAGGAAGGAAATGGGAAAGAGAGGGTTAATAGATAGGCATGATGGAGTGGTGCAGAACACTCGATGGGCCAAATGGCATATTTCCATCAATGGTCTTAACACCGGAATATAAGGCATATTCTATCCAGTTGTCTGCTGGCTCATAGGGTTACTGAGCCAGGAAAAAAATGATCTACTGACTTAATACACATTGACAATTTACAAATTGTTTCCTTAAAGAACATTGTGTACATTGCAGCTCAGGGTCAAATTTTCACATCCGAGCTAAAGGTTTGAAATTACACTTAATACTGCTGTAGAGAAATTTAGATCTATGAACACAAGAGTGTCTGCCAATGCTGGAAATCTAGTGTGACACATACAAAATGCTGGAGAATTTTGCTGGTTATGCAGTTTCTATAGAGAAGAGTAAAATATCTTTTGTTCACATTCACTTGCTCTGATTAGATTGTCATAGCAAGAATCAGTTCAAAGTCTGGATGTAACATCACCTTTATTTCCTGCCGTGCATCAAGAAAGCTCACCTCTGTCCCAGGATACTGACGGACTTTTAACCGCTGTACCATTGAGAGCATACTCACCAACTGCATCTCAGTGTGGTATGGCAATTGTCCCGTATTGGACCGCAAAGCACTCCAGCGTGTGGTGAAAACTGCCCAGTGGATCATCAGCACCCAGTTGCCACCATTGAGAACACCTACCATAAACGCTGGGCAGGGTGAAAAGCATTATCAAGGATGCACACAAAATACTGGTAGAACACAGCAGGCTAGGCAGCATCTATAGGGAGAAGCAAATGTCGATGTTTCGGGTTGAAACCCTTCGTCAGGACAGGACAAGGTTGCATCTCACCCTAACTCTGGACTTTTTACTCTCCTCCCATCTGGTAGGTGCTACAGGAGCCGCTGTGACCCTACTGAACTGTCTCAGTACCTTTATGTTTGTGTGCTGTAGCACTTACTTTTTATTCACAGTTATTTTTGTAAATAATATTGTTCTTTGCACTTCTGGTTAGATGCTAAATGCATTTCATTGGCTTTGTATCTGTACTTGGCACAATGACAGTAAAATTTAATCTGGTTTAGTTTAAGTTTAGTAACGTTTAGGTACTGGTTTGAGAATGGTCACAGGTTTAGCAGATCATCACCTGAAGCTTCCTATGTCCACATTCAATTTCTCTGATTAGATTATCCTAGAGCTAGAATCAGTTCAGAGTCCACAAAATGGGGGGAAACAAAGACAATTGGTTTGTCTGCTTCCCCTGTCATTGATCAGACTGAAGTTTCTTCTGGCCAACAGTTGCAATTCAATGTTTAGGCTTGGTGAATTTCAAATTAAGATTGATAAATTTAATAATACAGTGGATTCCAGTTAATTTGGTCATTTGTTAATCATGGCAACCATGTATTTTGAACAATTCTTAGAGAGGAAAAACTGAATGGAGAAAATAGCTGTGAATCCCTTTGTTTATTTGCGACAATATGCCACTTAATTGGGGTGTGAGACTATTGCTGAATAGTTTTTATCTAGCTTCATTTGTGTACACTTGTGTGGCTATTGAACTATGTCATGCCTAGAGCATTCAGGTTTTAGGCAGCATCACTTGAATGTGCCTGTGTTCAAAAGGCAGTGTTTTTTTGTTACTGATAGTTGGTGAGAAATAAGCATTAAGACAATTAATTTCTGTTTTGATCACCACACTTTTAGTATTCGGACTTAGAGACATCAGAAACAGCCTGGAGTAAAAATGAAATGATTTTACTACTTCAAAAAATTAGATACTGTGAAGTTATCAACAATCATCTTGAATATTCCAATAAAAATGAAGATTTGCAGGACGCTGTCTTCAAAAGCATTCTATGAAGACAGTCCATTACCTAACTAGATGTAAATGCTGACTTTGTTCATTTATAGTCAACTGAAAATACACAGCAATTGAATTCCTCCATCAATAACTATTAGAAACTAATACAGTTTTATAGTACTGTAGTACGTTAGTATTCTAATTTGTTCTGCATTTCATTTAAGTACAAGGAGTCCCCAAGTTATGAACATCCAACTTATGAACAACTTGTACTTATGAATGGACGACCATAAAGCCTATTATACAAAAAATTTGCTGGCATCTGCCATTTTAAGTTGGATCACATTACCATTAACACTGTTTTGAATGTGTAATTTTGTATTTGGCTTAAATTTTTCTTAGCAAGATTCACCCTGACCCCCCTTTTCTTGTCAACACTGCCCCACTTATCGCATTTAACCTGGCTCAGTGCAGGTGGACCTTAGGACCCGGGGGAGCTCAGGACCCGCCACCTGTGGCTGCTGCTGAGTCCACAGTGTTTCTGTTCCATTGAAGGAAATGATCACGATAGAAAGTAAAGTGGAAATAATCAAATGACATTAGGCTACAGTCGGTCAACGATCGGAACAATTTTAAAGGATAAAGTGAGAATAATGGAGCATGTGAAAGGCCCTGCCTGATGAAAGCTACAATTATTACTAAGCAACACGGTGGTTTAATTATTGGAATACATAATGGGGATGTAAGTTGGAACAGGTACATTTGGTATTATGTAGCAACAGTTAATCAAACGTTTGTCTTAGTATATAGTACATATTTTACCTTTCTATGCATATAAATCACTTAAGAGACATATGTATTTCAATAATTAAACCACTGCGTTAAACTGACAATGACTTAAAATGGGGGACAGTGTTATGATCCAACTTAAGCTGGTGGACGGTGTTCTTCCTTGGTTTGTAAGTACGAGTTCATAAGTCAGACGTTCGTAATTTGGGGACTACTTATATTTCTATGAGACCAGCTATTTAGAGCAGCCATTTAACTGGCCCATTGTATCCCAGTTAACCGGAATCTACTGTATTTGACATGGAAATACAAAGGTAAGGAGAATGGCCAAGGAAATTGTTCTAGTTTATCAATGTATTTTAGCAAAAATCTCATACAGAGGTTATATATGCATTTAATTTGAATTATAATATAAAAAGCATTGTGCCAGAAAATGTTCTCAATATCTTTGAGACAATTGCTCAGTCAGAAGATCTTGATAAAATGGAGAATCAGAATAGTTAATAAAGATGTTTATGCATTGTCTTGCTGAAATTTCTTGCAACATTAAAATTACATGACCTGGCTAATGCATTTCTACTGCTGCAATAGCGTCATTTTTTTAATTAGCTTAGTAGTGGATGCAGATATGATGCAGTAGTGGTTCTGAGTGAGTTTCTTTTATTGTAGAATCATCCGGATTTTCCCAAAAAGCCTCTCACACCTTATTTTCGATTCTTCATGGAGAAAAGAGCCAAATATGCAAAGCTTCATCCTGAAATGAGTAACCTGGACCTGACCAAAATTCTTTCCAAGAAATATAAGGAGTTGCCAGAGAAGAAAAAGGTCAGTGTATCATTCAATCTGAACTTGTCCTTAAATTGCATAAAGGATGTAGAGTCAGAATGTTATATAAAAATAAAAGCACTTTCAGTACAGTTGACTGTAGGAAATTTGAGGCTTATTTTGCACCTGCAGATGAAATATATTCAGGAGTTTCAGAAAGAGAAAGAAGATTTTGAACAGAGCATGGCCCGCTTCAGGTAATGACTAACAATTTTATATCTTCATGTTTTTGACTTTCCATCCTTCATTCCACCCTCCCCACATCCATCTTGATTCATGAAGATTCATTAAACTTTTAAAAAAATGTTCCACTAGCTTGGTACTGTGTTCTGTTCAGAACTATGATCAAAAGTGATTGGAATGGATGGAAAGTGATGATAATGCTCCTAAGTTTCTAAGTATTTTGTTCAATTTAGCTTTAAGTGTGTTAAATGCAGATTCTTGGACTGTTGAGGCAAATAAAAGGATACAAGATATTTTCCTGTGCAAATTTGCCATCATTCTGTATGTGTAATTCCACTCCAGCGTATACATATCTTACTGTGCGCTTGGGTTTAGAGTCTTCTCTATTGTTTCTCCAATACTAATGTTAAATATTCAATTACTAATTAATAGGCCTATTTTTCAGTCACTGGTGGATTCTCTTACCATAATGTTGCTGTCTGAAATCTCTAGCTAGTTTTGTGGGTTGGGTCTTGAACTAGTCTGATGTAGGACAGACTAACTTCCCTATGATTCTCACTGATCTATTTTAAGCAGCTACTTTGCCACAAGAGACTAGGGGTGTTGAGTCTTCTTGGCTCTTCTGCTTCTGGTGGTAATAGGTTCAAACAAGATAAATAGGAAATTACTAAGAATAATGAGGATATGGGTTACGGTATTGATGATGGAGGTAAGTTTCAAGATTGAGACTATCAACATTTCTGATGTTTATCACTGCGATCATTCCAGAATCAAAAACTGTTTAATTAGTATGAATTAACTACTTAACGTTCTGAAGAGGATAGTAGTATTTGATTTGAGAGCCACAGATTTAATTAATTAATTGAATTAACTATTTAAATTGTTACATAAAAAAGTAATAAAATAGATATTTTTCTCTCAGAGAGGATCACCCAGAGCTACTGGAGAGTGTAAAGAGAACAGATGTCCCAGAGAAACCTAAAACACCACAGCAGTTGTGGTATCTTCATGAGAAGAAGGCCTTTATGAAGATGCATCCAAAGGTATCGATTGGTGTTTGCACTTTCATTTCATAATTGGCTGTATGAAATGTTAACTACTGACAATAGATTTAATGAGTGACATCAACATCTGAGGTGCTAGTATCTGATCCACAGACATTGCTTTCTTTTAATGCCGTATCAGCAACTTTAGGCATTATAGATAGGTTTCCATTAATAGTTTTGTACAAGCCCTCATGACTTGCCATATTTAGCAAGCCTTTGGTTCTAATAAATTAAAGCATTCTTTTAAGTTTTGCAAATAAACTCAATTGTGTACATTATGACAAACACTACCATCTTCACCTGGCAGACATGTCTTCTGTCACTGTTGATGTGGAGAGCTAAACAAAGTGAAAACTGTCTTAGAAAGATGTTCAGAGGCCCAGTACCATTACTTGTCTATAATACAAATTAGCTACTTTTTGACATTTAAGTAAAAGCATGTATAATGTATTTCTATTTCACCTTTTAATGATTAATGTGTAAAAATTCAAAGTTCAAAGTAAATTCATTATCAAAGTAGATATGCAACCATGAGATTCATTTTCTTGCAAGCATATTTAAAACAATTGATGGAGTAATAACCATAATTGAATCAATCAAAGACTTCCCAATATGGACGTTCATCCACAATGCAAAGGACAAACGAATTGTCATTTCAACAATGCACCTAGTGAACTTGACTGAAGATAATATCCTCTTTAGTTCAAGAGCCTGATGGTTTAGGGATAATAACCCTGTGAGCCCTGAGGTTCTTGTACTTTTTTATTGATGGCAGTAGTGAAAAGGGAGCATGTCCTGGGTGGCGGGGGGTCCATGATGATAGATGATATTTTCCTGTGACAGCATTTTGTGTAGATGTGCCTAAGGTTGGGACGGCTTTACCTGTGGTGGGTAATGCCTTATCCACTAATTTTCAGTGTAAAAGCATACCAGGCAGTGATGCAGCCTGTCTACATACTCTCTACTAAACGTCTATAGAAGTACATCTAAATTTTAGATGTCATTCCTAATCTTCTCAATCTCCTATGGAATTAGATGTGCTGCTATTCTTTCTTAATAATTGCATTCACATGCTGGGCCCAGGACAGCTCCTCTTGAAATGATAACACAAGGAATTTAAAGTTGCTGACCCTCTGATCCTCCGAAGAGGACTGGCTTATTGTCCTCTGGTTTCCTCCTTCTCAAGTCTATAATCAGCTTCTTGGTCTTGCTGACATTGAGTAGGAAGTTGTTGTCGTGGCACCATTCAGGCAGAGTTTGTCTTCCTCCCTCCTGTGTGCTGATGCATCACCACCAAAATAAAATATAACTCATCTTTTCTAAAGTAATCTGTGGAGCTGTGTCTATATTTAAATTCATACCCTGACCTCCTGAATCGTGACTGACTGGAGTGGATTCCTCATTGGTTCATGAAGGACAAGGATGATTATGTGAAAGTTACTGAATTCACAGATCCGTCGGAATTCCCTTCAGAATAGTCAACCAAACCCATCTGTATTTTTTCTAGTGATTTCAGTAAGGGATCCTAGTGTAAATCAGCAAGATTAGAGGAACTGTTCCCCTTCTATTCCATTATGAGTATCAAAAGTCTATTATTTGATGTTTTATTCTCTCCAGTTGAAGGGTACATTAAAACCACCATGTATTTATATCAAACAAAGTTGGTAACTGTAGTTACACGTTGAATGAGGTCATTGGTACTTGGGATTGTTAATGAAATTCATCTAATAGTTTTACATAAAGCTTTTGGATAGTTTTCAGTTAACGTTATATCAACCTCATTGAAGTCAAAGGCCAGCAGGTAATCTTTGATGTCAGTTTAAATAACATTTTCCACAAAAGCAAGCATGAAATTTCTTTCTGTACTGAAAGTTCAAGTGCTGTCAGCTCAACCCTGGACTTTAAGGATGTTAATTTGATTTACTCCATCTATTAGTTTTGATTCTGACATCTCCTTATTTGTATCTAATAATAATGCTTAAATTCTACCTTCTCCAAGGAAGATTTGCGTTTAGTGAAAACTTATTTAATGTTGCAGTGGATTAGATCAGCTAATGAGGTGTGGCATGGTAGGGTAGCAGTTAGAACTGATAAGGGTTCAGTTTTTGTCACTGACTGTAAGGAGTTTGTACTTTCTTCACGATGTAGATTTTTTCCAAGTGCTCATTTCTTCCCGCAATACAAAGCCATATAAGTTAGCAGATTAATTGGTCGCATGGGTGTAAATGGTCAGCATGAACATTGAGTAACAAGGACCATTTAACATACTATATTTATAAATTAAATTAAAATTTTGTAGCCATTGTATTTTGATTAGAACCCTAATCTTCCATTTTAGTACTGTATAAACATCATGTAGGCTAAAGTGAATATGAATCTTTTATATAAAATACTATAAGTAAGTTAATTGATTAAACAGCACCTCAAATAATGAACATATATATTTCAGGCAGATGATCATTTGCAAGAAATTCTTTTTAATCATGCCTTTGATTTTCTTTCACTTTCCTAGGCTCAACATTTTGGAGAACTAATGTGTAGTGTTTTGTTTATAGTTGTTTACAGATCAAACATAATGGATTTAAAAATCTTAATGAATTTCTCTATCTATTTTGAATGGCTGCCTTTCTTCAAGTTGCCAACTATTCCAGCCCCGGGGTTGCTGGCTACCTGGCAGTCAAATGATGTAATTATCATTTGATGAATGCCATGTATCAATAAACCTTGTGTTTTTCCAGGCCACTATGAAGGATGTTAAAGAGGCACTGGGTAAACAGTGGTCCCAGCTGTCTGACAAGAAAAGACTCAAGTGGATTGGCAAAAGCTTAGAGCAGCAAGAGCTGTATGAGGTAAATTAATGGTGACTAAAGTGATCTCTTCCTAGCAGAGCAGTAGAGGAGCAGGATTGTTTATATGACAAAGTGATGAGACTTAAATCATTATACCTTTTACTAAAAGTATGATTTGAGAAATGGCCATGATTAAGAGTTATATATGCTTTCTACAAATGTGTAGCTAAGTGACTGTGATATATGCAAGTGACTATCTTTCACAGATAATTGTCTGTAGGAATTTACTTTCAGTAGAGGCAAGTACTCAGGTAATCTTCACTGCCTTCATGGGTTCATTTTAAAGTATTGAGACCATTTGGCAGTGGCAATTGATAAAAACAGTGAGCAAAAAAAAAACAAGTAAAAGTAACTCAAGAACAGAAATGCCTAGAAATGTGGAATAATTCAGGAAGTTCCTCTGAGTAAGGAAGACTATTAAGCATCACTTCAAGGTTTGTTGTTGATAGTATTGAAATGTAATTGAAGAGTGAAATAATAATTGGGGTTCAGGGAGATATAATTGGTAAATGGGGCAGGCTGTGATTTTAAAGTGGCGTGAGAGAAATTGAAACTGCACCCTTTTGAATTGAATTTTAGCCATAATCTGGAAACACTGAAGAAATTGGAACTATTCACAGAGCAGAGAAGTTGGAGGAAGTTATACAGAATGTTTCTCTGAAAAGTTTTGATGGAGCAGTTGAAGTTGAATTTTCTGCTTGCAGGAAGCTATGAGAGATTATGTTTTACGTCATCCTGAACAAAGCATCAGTCTGGATGATTTGAGCAAGAATACTCTGACCAAAGCAGAAAGACAGCTCAAGGATAAGTTTGATGGTCGACCCACAAAACCACCTCCGTATGTTTTATTTCCTAATTATGTCTATAGAAAGAATTTTGAATGTAATAACTAAAGTTATTTATATTTACAGAATGGAAAGCATGCTGTATTCTGTATTTTAACTACATTTTGGTTTAACATTATTAGAAATTTATCTGATGGTTCAGTTTTGTTTTGTATTGACAAATTTTTCTACCTAGACAATTTTCATTGTTATAACTACACAATATTGTTATTCAACACTCTTTATGGCATTTAGATCAAAAGTATTCTATCTTGACCTTTGGTACCCAGCTATCCATTGAGATTGTAACTAATGAGCCTTATCTCTGACCTACTGGATATCCTTAATATGAATTAAGTTACTTCAGATGTAAAATTATTATTTGGTCATCCTTTTGCTTGCAAAAGAGAATTCAAAATGTCTACCTTTAAGTATTAAGATATGTCTCTTAACTTATCCCCCAAACAATCTGCTCCTTATCCTAAGCTCTATATTTCTTGGTCAGTTCTTTAGTTAAACACTTGTTGAATTTCCATTCTCCATCCAGTCCTCAGTTAACCATGCTACATTTTAGGTAGCTCAATCCTGCTTAATTATCTCTTTCAAAAACTGACCATTGCAATTTCTTGAATATGTGTGCATTTTTTACAAGATCATATGAAAGTTAATTTGAGATGGCGGGAACTGTGGCATTGACCTCCAGGAGCAGAATGAGTATACCTGAAAGTTCAAATTAAATTTTATTATCGAAGTAGTTATATGTCAGCATATACAGTCCTGAGATTCATTTTCTTGTGAACTTAATCAGTAAATTCATAATCAAATATTAATCATAATAGAATGATTGAAAGACCAATTCAACTTGGCCTTCAGCCAAGACACCAAACCATGAAGATACAAAAAGAAAGAAATAATAATAATAACAATAAATAAATAAATAAATAGATAGATAGATAGATAGATAGATAGATAACTAAATAAATAAACAAGCAAGCAAGCAATAGATATCAAAATGAAGTCCACCACACTGCACACAGTTCTCTCTCACTTGGACAACAAAGACACTTATACCAGAATCCTGTACATTGATTTCAGTTCACCGTTCAATAACATCATCCCACACAGTCTACTGGAGAAACTATCGCTGCTTGGCCTTAACACTTGCATGTGTCACTGGATTCTGGATTTCTTGACAGAGAGACCACAGTCAGTCCGTGTTGGCAGGAACATCTCTGACTCCATCACACTGAGCACTGGATCCCCACAAGGCTGTGTGCTCAGCCCATTGCTGATTACACTGTTAACACATGACCATGCAGCCAGATTCAAGGAGAACCTGATCATTAAATTTGCTGATGATACCACGGTGAAAATAATGAAACAATGTACAGGGAGGAGGTTAACCACCTAGAGAGCTGGTGCAGTGACAACAACTTGTTGCTTAATGTCACCAAAACCAAGGAGATGATTGTCGATTTCAGACGGTCTCAGCCTGAGCACACACCCCTCAGCATTAGCGGCTCCACAGTGGAGAGAGTGGAAAACATCAAGTTCCTTGGGGTGCAGATCTCGGACAATCTCACCTGGTCCAGGAACACCACTGGGATTGTGAAATGAGCCCAGCAGAGATTGCACTTTCTGAGGAAGCTTAAACAAGCATCACTCCCCATTAACATCTTAACTACATTCTACAGAGGAGTGGTTGAGAGTGTGCTGACCTTTTGCATCACAACCTGGTACTCCAGCTGCAGTGCTGCCGACAAAAAAGCCTTGCAGAGGGTGGTTAGGGGAGCAGAGAAGGTTATTGGGGTCTCCCTACCTTCTGTCCAAGACCTCTTTCAGAGTCGATGCCTCCAGAAGACACGATACATCATTAAAGACCCCTCACACCCTCTCCATAAACTGTTTGTTCTTCTGCCATCAGGTAAACGTTACAGGGGCATCAAAACTAAAACCACAAGGCTAGTAAAGAGCTTCCTCCCACAGGCAGTCAGACTGCTAAATAGCTGCTTTATCTGACTCTGCTTTGGACACTTTTAACTTGTACTGGACACTTATAACTTGTTTTTAACTGACATGTGGCTGTTGTGTTTTACTATTTATTGTTGGGTTTACTATTTAGTGTTGCGTTTGTTATTTTATGATTGCACCTCCTGGGAAACGCTGTCTCATTCTGCTCTACAGAGCTGATGTACGGCTAGAATGACAATAAAGTTTTTGAATCTTGAAAATGAGTATGTAGGTTGGGAAATTTTGTTGATGGACAAGTGAAGGTGAGTGAAGTTATTCCTTTTGGTTGAGGGGTAATATATGTCCAGAGTGATGTGAGTCTGGAGGCTTCTTTACGTCTTCCTGACGGCAGCAGTGAGAAGAAAGCATGTCTGGCTGATTGGATCCCTGATGATGGATGCTGCTTTCCTGCAGCAATGCTCTATGAAGATGTGCTCAATGGTAGGGAAGACTTCACTGAGAAGAGGTCCTGACTGAGGGAGGGGTGGGCTGGGTGGGGAGTAAGAATGTGCCTAGAAGGTGGTGGGGTGGGGGGGGCTCCTGTTGGCATGAGTGTGGGTAGGATGTGGTCCAAGGTTTATGGGGGTGTAGAGTTTAGGGTTAGGAATAGTGGTAGGGTTGACATTAAACTGAAAGGCTAGATGAAAGAGGTTTATAGTTATTAGGGTTCTAGGTAGGATTGGGGGTTGGAAATGGAACAAGGGGCACGGTGGGGTTTTGTCTCGTTCATGTTATAAGGCCTGTAGTCATTGATATAACCACATCTTAAGTTCCCTGGGTTATTTTTAAAATCAGATTATACTATTTTTTTTAGGTAACTGTTGACATATTTGCACCATTTGAGTACCCAGGTTCCTTGACTACCTTCTTGTATGCCTATGTAACCTACACTATCAGTGCTCTTGATCTTCTTGTTACTTTCCTTGCATCGTTATCGATTTATGATTCCAGAGAAGGTATATACCTGCCATTATTGCTGTGTCGGTATTGATATATAATGTTATTACTTCTTGATTTTAGAAATGGCTATTCTCTTTATTGTGCTGAACTGATGTCTAACATGAAAGATATTCCCAGCACAGAACGCATGGTTCTGTGCAGCAAGCAATGGAAAATGCTATCTCAGAAAGAGAAGGATGCGTATCAGAAACGATGTGAACAGGTCAGTATGGCAGTAATTCTTATTTTCTAAAAGTCTGATGTGGAAAGCTATGACTAAATCATCCAGCTACTTTTGATCCTGAATCAACAATAGTTTTTATTCCTCAATTAACCTGATGTATGTTGGATAGATATTGCATGTAACCAACAGATGATTAGTTTGGGATATAACTACAATTGTTTAAAATAAAATAACTTAGATTTTTGGATTTTGAAGCTGCAGACATTAGCTTATAATAACTTGGTTTATTTGTTTACTTCCAATAGAAAAAGAAAGAATATGAAATTAATCTTCATCGGTTTTTGCTGGTAGGTGTTATTGGATTGGTATTGATAGTGGATTTTTGTTATATTTACAAAGTTAATGAGAAGCTTGTCATACATACTGATTATCAATCTACATTACTCAGAATAATAATGCAGAATAAACAGTAAAAGCTAGTGAAAGAAGGCAGTGCAGCTTAATAATAAAGTGAAAGATCATATTGAGTTAGATTGCAACGCTAAAGGTTCATCTTACTGTGATTCTTTCAAGAATCTGATAACAGTGAGATAGAAGATGTCATGAGCTTGGTGGTACATACCGTCAAAGATTTTGTATCTTCTACCGGATGGGAGAGGGGAAAACAAAAATGGTTAGGTGAAGCAGTGAGACATATAGATAAAGTTCATAAAGATTAGGCTTGTTCCTGTGATGTGTTAATCTGTGACTAAAATCAAAATCAGGTTCAGATTGAAACTCAACATGATCACTCCATAAACTCTCTCTGGAGCCCCTGTCGTCACAAGCAGAACATTTGTCAAATTAAACAATTAGACATCCAAAATGCTTTCTATGATGCATCAATAAAAAATTAGTTAGACAACTGGGACATGCTGAATTTCTTTAGCCTCCTAAGGAATTAAGAGGAACACATGATCTTCTTAGCATCAACATGGTTGCACCAGGGTAGGTTATTAGTCAAAATTATTAATGGGTTATTAGTCTAATCCTCTTCCCACCCTGTCTCTTGCAAAAATGCCATCCCCTTCTCACAATTCCTCTGTCTCCGTCACATCTGCTCTCAGGATGGGGCTTTTCATTTCATGACGGAGATGTCTTCCTTTTTTAAACAAAGGGGCTTCTCTTCCTCCACCATCAACTCTGCTCTCAAACGCATTTCTCCCATTTCCTGCACATTTGCCCTCACCTCATCTGCCCACCACCCCACTCGGGATAGGGTTCCCCTTGTCCTTACCTACCACCCCACCAGCCTCCAGGTCCAACGTATAATTCTCCGTAACTTCCACCACCTCCCAACGGGATCCCACTACCAAACACATCTTTCCTTCTCCCCCCCCCACCGCTTTCCGCAGGGATCACTCCCTATGCGACTCCCTTGTCCACTCGTTCCCCCCCCACCGATCTCCCTCCTGGCACTTATCCTTGTAAATGGAACAAGTGCTACACCTGCCCTTACACTTCCTCCCTCACCACCATTCAGGGCCCCAGACAGTCCTTCCAGGTGAGGCGACACTTCACCTGTGAGTCGGCCGGTGTGGTATACTGTGTCCGGTGCTCCCGGTGTGGCCTTTTATATATTGATGAGACCGGATACAGACTGGGAGACCGTTTCGCTGAACATCTACGCTCGGTCTGCCAGAAAAAGCAGGATCTCCCAGTGGCCACACATTTTAATTCCACATCCCATTCCCATTCTGATATGTCTATCCACGGCCTCCTCTACTGTCAAGATGAATCCAAACTCAGGTTGGAGGAACAACACCTTATATACCGGCTGGGTAGCCTCCAACCTGATGGCACGAACATTGACTTCTCTAACTTCTGTTAATGCCCCTCCTCCCTTTCTTACCCCATCCCTGATACAGTGTTTTTTTTTCTCTCTCTCTCTCTCTCTCTGCCCATCACTCTGTTCTCCATCTCCCTCTGGTGCTCCCCCCACTCCCGTCTTTCTCCCGAGGCCTCCTGTCCCATGATCCTTTCCCTTCTCCAGTTCTGTATCCCTTTTGCCAATCACCTTTCCAGCTCTTAGCTTCACCCCACCCCCTCCGGTCTTCTCCTATCATTTCACATTTCCCCCTTCCCCCAACTACTTTCAAATCTCTTACTATCTTTCGGTTAGTCCTGATGAAGGGTCTCGGCCCAAAACATCGACATCGCTTCTCCCTATAGATGCTGTCTGGCCTGCTGTGTTCCACCAGCATTTTGTGTGTGTTGTAGGTTATTAGTGATTTTCACACACAGGAACTTGAAGATGTCAGCCTTTACAAACTCAACCCTGTTGTTGCAGATGGGAACAATGTCCCTCTTTCTGAAGTTGGTGACCAGCTGTTTTGTTTTATTGACAATGATGGAAAAATTGTTGTCATGTCATTGAGCATTCTCTTTTCTGTACCCCAACTTATTGTCACTTAACATGTGGTTCATTACATCAGCAAACTCGTAGTTGCTGTTTTATCAGAATATAGTCCTGTTGACAACTGAACAGGAGGTACGGTAGGAGGCTGAGGACACAAAGTTATGTTTGTGTCATTGAATTGTAGATGGGATATGTCATGAATGAATAGAATGAATTGTTCCATTTCCTTTGATGAAACTGCAAAAATATTTTCCATTGGGATTAAAGTAACTATGTATAGGATTTTCATGTAACCAAATTAAACATTTTTTGCCTTATTGCAGAGCCTTCCTGAACATGAACAGCAAAGAGTCCTGTCTGAGGAAAAGATGATTGGATTAAACAAAAAAACAGCAAGCAACCTAAAGCAGGGTGGATTTAGAGGTGTCCCTTCATCTCCTTCAGATGCCACAAAGGTGCAGATTAATGGTTGGCCAGGCATTTTTGATTTTATCTGTGATTTTATGGAAAGGTTTCGTATTATGTGTAGAGAAATGAGTTTGTTGCAGTGTCCGGTTTTAATGTTGGAAACTTAAGCTGAACAGACTTATTACATTATTGTATTAAATATTAGAAACATTTTCATTAATATTGTTGAAACTGTTGTGGTTATCTTAAGTGCCATTGCAAACCAAGGACCCTTAGGCACTGATTGTGGATTATATTTTAATTATCTGATCACCAAATGTTGAGTGTTAGTAATTTCCCTACTGTGGTGGTTCTGATTAAAATTATGCTTATGCATTTACTTTACCTCCTTGAGACCTTCCATAAAGCATGCCATATTTAAGTGGTGGTGGTGGCATCCGTCGGTCTCGAGAGACCATGGACTTGCGCCTGGGCAGGGTTGTCTGGGAGACCGGCAGTTGTCCAAGCTGCAGGCCTTCCCCTCTCCACACCACCGATGTTGTCCAATGGAAGGGCACTAGGACCCATGCAGCTTGGCACCGGTGTCGTCGCAGAGCAATGATTCACTTCAGTTATGCCACTTTCATTGTAGAATTTTATTTTACTTAATGTGAAATGTAATATAGGAGTATCTTGATAATATAATACTATGTAAGGTTCCCAGGTATTATAACAATTTGAAGTTTGGTGTATCACATGCAGGAGTTCTCCCCGGATGTCCTAATGCAGGTTTCAACCAAAACATTCCTTTCCACAGATGCCAATTGTGAAGTCCTTTAGCAGATTATTGCTTCAACATATAATACTATATTTTTGGTTTTAAAATTTGAATTTTTAATTGGATCTGGAAGTTGTATGAATGCAAAGTTAGGATGGTGATACAGATAGTTGCCTTGTTTTTTTGTAGACAAACAGTAAATTAATTGCTTTCCATACCTAAGCTAAGTGATCCAATTTCTGCTGCTGGTCTGTTGTCTCTGGTTACATCAATAGAAGTTACAATGTTACAATGAAAATGAAGATTTAGAAGACACAAACATTGCAATCATTGTATGAAGACATTTCATTATCTGTACTAAACACAAAGTACACTGCAGATGCTGTGGTCAAATCAAGATGTACAAAAACGCTGGATGAACTCATTAGGTGGGGCAGCACCCGTTGAAATGAGCAGTCAACGTTTCGGGCCGAGAAACTTCGTCAGGACTCAGATGGTCTCAGAGTCCTGACAAAGGGTCTCGGCCCGAAACATTGACTGCTCATTTCAACGGATACTGCCCGACCGGCTGAATTCATCCAGCTTGTTGATCATCTGTACTAGGTATCCTGAAACATAGAAAACCTACAGAACAGTACAGGTCCTTCAACCCACAAAGTTGTGCCGAACATGTCCTTACTTAAGAAATTACTAGGCTTACTTATAGCCCTCTATTTTTCTAAGCTCCATATATCTATCCAAAAGTCTCTTAGAAGATCCTATTGCATCTGCCTCCACCACTGTTGCCGGCAGTCCATTCCACACACTCACCACTCTCTGAGTAAAAAACTTATCCCTGACATCTCCTCTGTACTTACTCCCCAGTCCTCTTGTGGCAACCATTTCAGCTCTGGGAAAAAGCCTCTGTCTATCCACACGATCAATGCCTCTTATATACCTCTATAATTTTGATCATTTACAGCCAATAAAAAAATGAATTCCTACATTGATAACTATTAGGAACTGATACAAAATTTTACGGTACTGTAGTAGTAGTCTAAGTTGTTCTGTGTTTCATTTACATATTTTATTTGTTACTCCATTAAATGGCAGTTTGTCTTTTTTATACCTTTTTAAATATTTCCATGAAACTTCAGTTAATAGGTGCAGTCATTTAATTGGGCCAAGATGTACTGATCCTAATGTGTCCCAGTTAACTGGAATCCACTATAGTTTCTATATGAGGTGTTATTACTGTTCACTGGAGACTCTTTAAAGTTACTGGTATGTCTATATGGGTAGTTTTGACTTGCTTTCAGTTGGCTGGTTTAGCTTGAGTGTTATATATAAAATCCATTGCTTAAGAAATTAGTGGTATGGAATGTCCCATGTATTTAAATGATGCCACATTGTTGTGAGAGAAATTGAAATCCTGGCTGATTGGTGCCATGGCAATAATCAGTCACCAACACCTGTAAAACCACAAAGCTGATAGTTGCATGAGGAAGAAGCCGGATGTCCATTAGCCAGTTCTTGTTCAGAGTCAGTAAATTTACATATTTTTGCTGTTAGCCTTTCAGAGGATCTTCCTGGGACCAGCACATAAGTGCAGTTACAAAGAAAGCACCTCTGATTTCCTAGAAGTCTGCATAGATTCGGTATGTCATTGAAAATTTTGACCAAGTTCTATAGATGGTTGATGAAGATTAATCTGATTGTTTGTATCATGATCTGGTGATACTACCACTCAGAATAATGAAAAAAACATCTACAAAAAGTAGCAGAGTACATCCAAGCCATCATAGGAAAATCCCTTTTACCACTGAGCATATCTATAAAAAAACACTACCATAAGAAAGCAGAATCTGTTAACAAGTATCCTTACTATCCATATCATGTTCTCTTCACATTGCTGCTATCATAAAGGAAGAGGAGCATTGGGTACCCCAACACCTCAATACTTACTTCTACCACCTATGGACTTACTTTGAAGGACTCTACAATTCATGTTCTCAGTGTTATCTATTTATCTATCTAATATTTTGGGTTGTTTGCCTGTTTTTGTGTGTAGTTTTTAATTGATTCTATTGTATTGCTCTAGTGCCTGCAAGAAAATAAATTTTATAGTAGTATAGGGTGACATTTATTGGTGAGAATGATGTTGAAATTGGAAGTAGGGTTGAGATTCTGAATGCATTATTTGAGCAAGATACTGAAGAATAACATAATCTCTAAGGGTATGAGAGTTGTGGTGCTACATTCATTCCACACTAATAAATGGAAGTAGATGTCGCACAATATCAAAGCAAAACTAGGGAAGACTCAAAGCTGCAGAAATGTGGTTTTTGAGAAGAATGATGAGAAAAATAGTGTGTAACAATTAACAAATGTAGTGATGCAAATAGCCTGAATAAAAAAAAGAGCTGATATCATTAATCAGGAAATAGCAGCTGGAATTTCTGGGACTTATACTGAGGAAGGAGAAGCTTGAACATCTTGTAGAAATGGGAAAAACTGATGGAAGAAAAAGTGTAGTCAACAGTGTGTGACATCAGGGGATGGACAGGTAAATATTTTGAAGGCTGATTAGAACCTACCAGATTAAAGGCAATTGAAAGACCATTATTGCCCATGTCAAACAACACATCACCTAACCACACGTATGTGCTTTGATAATAAATTTACTGTGACTTTTGATTTTTACTAAGTTATTGTGATTGGTTTTGCATCATAATGTGAGATCAATTTGGCCAAATACACTGTGTAAAGTATGTGTTTGTGTCTCATCTAACCATATTTAACTTGCTTTATGTATTTGTATAAAGATCTGGTTTGTTACGACACACAAATTTGACCTTACTTGAGGAAGCATTTGAGTGTTTAATGCATTTCTCCTTTTTCAGTGCTTAGCTTGCTGCTCCAGATTTTTGATTAACTTTTGGTTGTGGTTTTAAGTTCAATGTTCAAAATTTATTAAACATAAAAGTTTAATGCCACTGTGCCACTGTGTACAACCCTAAGTATTTTTTACTTCTGGGCATACAAAGGAAATACAAGAAGCACAATAGAATTAAATGAAAGACTGCACCCAACAGGACAGACGACAACCAATGTGCAGAAAAATAGAAACCATGCAAATATAGAAAGAGAAAACAAAAATAAGTAAAAATAAATAAATAGAAAGAAAGAAATATTGGGAACATAGGATGAAGACTCCTTAAAAGGAAAGCACAGTAATGGAGTGAGTGAAGTTGAGTAATGTTATCTCTTCTGGTTTAAGGGCCTGATTATTGAGGAATAATATCTGTTCCTGAATCTGGTGGTGAAGGTCCTTGATGATATATGCATCTTTCCTGCAGCAACACTCCATGTAGGTACACTCAATATTGGGGAGGTCTTTACCTGTGATGGAGTGGCGTTAGTCACTACTTTTTGTAGGTTTTTCTATTCAGGTGCATTGACAGTTTCCATACTGAGCTGTGATGAAATATGTCAATATATGCACATCTACTCGTCGCCACACTTCATAATAAGATTGTCATGGTTTTAGATAACATGCCGAATCTTTACAAACTTCTAAGAAAGCAGCCTTAATTTCTTCATAATGAATAAGCATTCTTGTTTATTTAAATAATTTGTTATGGGTTATATGTGTAAAAACATGAACTGTATTTATTATCACTCTAACATAGATGTACAACATTTTTACAAGCAAACTTTTTCTGCTGAGGTTGGGTGGGATTGTGATGAAGGGTCATGGATTACTGGTGAAAAGAGGGGTTTAAGGGAACATGAGGGTAAACATTCACTCAGAGGGTGATGTGTTTATAGAATGAGTTGCTAGCACTGGTGGTCCATATGAGCTAGATTTCAAAGTTTAAGAGAGTTTGTATATAAACATGGATAGTAGGGGTATGGAGGGCTATAGTCCAGGTGCAGGTCAATGGGAGTAGGCAATTTAACTGGTTTCGGCATGGACTAGATGGGCTGAATGGTATGTTTCTGTGCTGTACTTGTCTTTGACTGTTTGATTCTATGACCATGTGACTCATGCCAGCCTGTTTAAAGAACAAACTAAGACTTGCATCTCTTAGCTGTCTTGTTTTTCAGTGAATTAAAATAATATTTTGAAATTACAAAACATAACAGTGAGTGATGAGATATTTTTAAAATAAACCTGAGATAGCTACTGACCTTTGAAGTGCATTGACTTGTTTTAGCAAAAATAAGTGCGTTGCAGTATGTGTGAAGATATTTGAGCTAAAAATTGGCAATAAATGGTAGAATTCACATGTTCATAAATAGTGGGTAGTAGGTGATAATCATAAAAACAGAAATAATTGGCTACATCAGAAAGATTGATGTGTTCAGTTCCTCTGCAGATAACTAGCTGATGTATACTGAGCTAATTGTGAATATCAGATGTGCGAACTAGCAATCAACAAGCAAAATGCTTACACCAGAAGTGATTGGCAAATTAATTAAAATGGAACTAGCTCAACTGTACTAGTCATTCGACCAAATGGGTTTGATCTGCATTTCAAAAAGAAATTCAAGGGAGCGTCACGTGATGACGTAGGGTCGAGACGTTGGGAATCCAGCTCCCTTGTAAAAAGTAATGAAATAGGGTTTAAATGAAGAAGAGTTAACAAATACCTACTAGAAACTATTTATAAGCAACTCAGGATTATCTTTTGATATGGCTCCTAAACTGAAACAGAAGAAAGCTACTACTTCGAAGACTGTGCAAATTGGCGGGGGAAATGGCCTAACCGTCTCGGTGAAGCCTTGGACTCAAGTTGGATCTCCTCCCGACGAAGTGCATGGCACTTCTGATGATGCGGGTCAGGAAGTTGCAGCAATGTCGGCGGTCTCCAAGAAGAAACGGCAAGAACAATGCATGCGTGAAAGTATGCATGAACAGATATTAACAAAACTACAAATCCCAACTACGGCTGGAAGTGAAACTGGAAGTGAATCGGAAGTGGAATCAGACTCTTTGGGAAATTCAGAGGAAAAGAAGGAAGAGATTAAAGGAGACATAACAGATATCCTGATATATATTATGAATGAATTAAAAGCTATAAGAAGCATACAGAATACACTTGATAATGTGGTGGAAAAACAAAAGAAGATGGATAATAAAGTTAAAGAGATGGAAGTAAAAGTGGAAGAAAACACGGAAGGAATAGAAAAGATAGAATACAATAAGCTTACCTGGACAATAGAAAGAAAACGGATGATGGAAAAAATGGATGCACTTGAGAACTCTAGTAGACGAAATAATATCAAAATTGTTGGTCTTATGGAAGGTACAGAGGGAGAAAATCCAATAAAATTCATTCAAGAATGGATTCCGAGAATGTTAGAAATGAAAGAAGGAAGCCAAGTAATTGAAATTGAAAGAGCATACAGAGCTTTAAGACCAAGACCTCAATAAGATCAAAATCCGAGATCAATTTTGATAAAATGTTTAAGGTACCAAGATAAAGAAATGATCTTGAAGGCACCTATTTAAGGTGCTAAAAAGAGAAATGGGCCATTGATAATAGGAGGGAAAAGAGTTTTTTTTATCCAGACATGTTACGATCTTCTGAAGAGGTGGAAGGAATTTAATCCAGTGAAAAAATCTTTGGGAAAAAGGCAGTAAATTTTTATTGAGCTATCCAGCAAAATTGATAATTTTCCTGGATAATGAAGAAAGAAGATTTTTCGTTGACTACCGGAAAGTGGAGGAATTTGTACAAGAATTACCTGATGTCCATGAAGAGGAGTAAAGAATTATAGAAATGAAATGGACTAATGATGAAGACTGAAACAAGGTTGGACTTCATGGACATTTATACAAAAAAAATAGTTGAGTATTAATTGGGAGTAGAGACATTAATTATTTTTTTCCTTCACTAATTTTTTTTGCTTTTGCGGGGGAGCTGGAGGAGCTCCTGATCGATGCCTGCGAGTTTCACGTGTACAATCATGGCGATTGCCATGACCCGTAAAATGGGGGGGAGGTAATGTTGTGTTCTTTTTATTCGCAACATTAGTGGGGGGGTATTTTGGTTTTTTTTCTTATATATTAGTTATCTTTTTTCTATCTTTCTTCTTTTTTGCCTGGATGGTTGGGGAGAAACTCATAGCAACATGGAGAATTTTAAAGAATTCCCAAGGTATTATGAATGATTAATTAACTTACTTTTTAAAGTTTTAATGTTAATGGAATTAATGGACCTGTGAAAAGAAAAAGAGTTTTAACATATATTAAGAAAATGAAAGGAGATACAGCTCTTTTACAAGAAACACATTTAACAGAAACAGAACATAAGAAATTAAAGAGGGATTGGGTTGGAAATGTCATTGCAGCTTCATTTAATTCAAAATCGAGAGGAGTTGCAATTTTGGTTAATAAATCTTTACCAATTAAAATACAAAATGTAATAATTCATTCTGGGGGGAGATATGTGATTATACATTGTCAAATTTTTTCAGAATTATGGACTTTTATGAACATTTATGCACCAAATGAAAATGATGCAAAATTCATACAAGAAGTTTTTTTGAATTTGGCTGATGCACATGATAAAATATTAATAGGTGGAGATTTTAATTTTTGTTTAGATCCAGTTTTGGATAGGTCAAATAAAATTGCTACAAAATTAAAAGTAATAAAACTAACTTTATCATTAATGAAAGATTTAAACCTGATTGATATATGAAGGAAAATTAATCCAAGAGAAAGATTATTTATTTTATTCAAATAGACATATTACTTACTCAAGGATTGATTTTTTTTATGATCAAGAAATATTCAGGATAGAGTGAAAAGTGTGGAATATAAAGCAAGAATATTGTCAGATCATCCCCCCTTGATAATGACAATGATAATGATGGATAAGGAGGAATCGATATATAGATGGAGATTTAATTCAATTATATTAAAACATCAAGATTTTTGTGATTTTATGAAAAAACATTCAATTTTTTTTGATACAGATTTACATTCAGTTGAGAATAAAATTGTATTATGGGAAGCGACAAAAGCATATTTAAGGGGTCAGATTATAAGTTATACATCTAAAATTAAGAAGGAATACATGGCAGAAATAGATCAATTGGAAGAAGATATCATAAAGTTAGAAAAAGAATCTCAAAGATATATGACAGAAGAAAAACTAAGACTACTTGTTAATAAAAAACTACAATATAATACACTCCAGACATATCGTACAGAAAAAGTAATTATGAGAACTAAACAGAAATATTAGGTGAAAGATCACATAAAATTCTTGCTTGGCAGTTGAAAACAGAACAGGCTTCTAAAACAATAAATGCAATTAGAACAAGTGTAAATAAGGTTACTTATAAACCTTTAGAAATTAATGAAACTTTAAAAAAATTTTATATTGAACTATATCAATCAGAATCACAAAATAAGATTGCTGAGATAGATAAATTTTTATCACAAATAACCCAAAATTAAATTTGGAAGAACAGAAAGGATTAGATATGCCCTTTACATTAAAAGAGGTTGAAGAAGCTTTAGAATCACTTCAGAGTAACAAATCCCCAGAAGAAGATGATTTTCCTCCTGAATTTTATAAAAAATTTAAAGATTTATTAATTCCTCCTTTTATGGAATTAATATACCGTGGAAAGAATGCATAAACTCCCACAATCTTTTTTAACAGTGATCATAACTGTATTGCCAAAAAAAAGATAGAGATCCTTTAAAACCAACATCATATAGGCCTATTTTTTTGTTGAATACAGATTATAAAATAATAGCAAAAATTTTATCTAATATCTAAATATTTACCAAAATTAATACATATGGATCAAACAGGTTTTATTAAAAACAGACAATCAATGGATAATATAACCCGGTTACTTAGTATAATTCATTTGGCACAAAAAAGAGAGGAAATGAGTGTGGCAGTTGCTTTGGATGCAGAAAAAGCATTTGATAGATTGGAATGGGATTTTTTTATTTAAGGTATTGGAAAAATATGAGTTAGGAAAATCTTTTATACAATGGATTAAAACTTTAAATACTAATCCTCAAGCTAAAGTAGTTACAAATGGTCAGATTTCAACACCAATTTGCTTAACGAGGTCAACTAGACAAGGCTGCCCATTATCAACTGCTTTATCACCCTAATGCTTTATTTGTATGGGCAATAGAACCATTAGCTGAATTAATTAGAACAGATTCAGACATTGGGGGCTTTAGAGTTAATCAAGAAGAATATTAGAATATTAGCAAATATCATTTGCTGATGATGTTTTGATTTATTTAACAAACCCATTGCAATCTTTGCAAAGATTATCTTTTAGATTGGAACAATATGGGAAAGTATCAGGGTATAAAGTAAATTGGGATAAAAGTGAAATTTTACCCCTCATCAAAGGAAATTACAATCAATGTCGATTAGCAACAATTTCTATGGTCAATAAATGGGATAAAATATTTAGGTATTAGAGTTGATAATGATGTAAAAAATTTATATAAACAAAATTATTTCCCATTATTAAAAAAAATAAAGGAGGATCTTGATAAATGGATGATGTTACCAATAACATTAATAGGTAGAGTTAATGCTGTAAAAATGAATATATTTCCTAGATTGCAATATTTATTTCAAAATTTACCAATACAATTACTTCAGAAGTTTTTCAAGAACTGAATAAATATGTAAGAAAATTTCTTTGGAAAGGAAAGATGTCAAGAATATCATTGGAAAAATTGACATGTAAATTTGATCTAGGAGGGTTACAACTTCCAAATTTTAAGAATTATTATAAAGCAAATCAACTTAGATTTATTGCATCTTTTTTTGATGAAGATAAACCGGCATGGATTAGAATAGAATTGGATAAGATAGGAGAAAGCGTACCAGAAGATTTTATATATATATGGGAATCTAAATGGATACGGGAAAAAAATGTATCTCCTATATTAAGACACTTGATTGATTTATGGAATAAGGTAAGTATGGATGATGAGATAAAGAAATCTTTATTAGCAAAAACAAACTAATTCAAAATAGGCTTATTCCTTTTACAATGGATAATAAACTTTTACATAATTGGTTCCAAAAGGGGATTAAATATATAGGTGATTGTTTTGAAGGAGGTATATTGATGTTGTTTGATCAATTAAAAAATAAATATAAAATATCAAATAACACTCTGTTATTTTCAATTAAAGGCTTGTTTACGAGAAAAGTTGGGTCAAACAACGTTGATGCCAAAATCTAGTGAAATAGAAATATTAATTCGAAAAGGAAAAATTAAAAAATTTACTTCTTGTATGTATAATTTGTTTCAAAAACAGACAATTAAATGAGGAATTCATAAATCAAGACAAAAATGGGAATTTGATTTGAATGTTAAAATTGATGGGAAAAACTGGTCAAGATTATGTTCTGATAGTATGAGAAATACAATAGATTTTTGACTTAGATTAATACAATGTAATTTTTTACATCAATTATATTTAACACCACAGAAAATAAATAGATTAAATTCAAATATGTCTGACCAATGTTTTTGATGTAATCAAGAAATTGGTACCTTTTTACATTCTACTTGGTCTTGTTTTAAAATTCAACCATTTTGGATAAATCTAAGACTTCTATTGGACCAAATTACTGGAGTACAACTCCCACATAGTCCAGTATTATTTTTATTAGGAGAAATTAAAGGGACAATACCAAAACTTAAATTGAATAAGTATCAGAAAAAAATTATAAAAATTGCATTGGCAGTAGCCAAAAAAGTTATCGCAGTTACCTGGAAATTTGATTTATATTTAACTATGGATTGTTGGAATAATGAAATACATAGTTGTATTCTACTTGAAAAAATTACATACAATCTAAGAAATGGATATGATATATTTTTGAAAATTTGGCTCCCATACCTACAAAAGACAGGATTAAATACATAGGTCCTTTGAAGATAAAATTATAAAGTAATTGGGGAAAGTAAAAATAAATATTAAAATTATTATGAACTCCATGGAGCACGTGGGGATCCTCCGATATCCAGGCAATCTTTCTCTTTTTTTTCTTCCTTTAGATAAGGGTTAAGGGGGGGTTAATGTTATTTTTCTTACTATTTATCATCACATTTATTGTTTATAATTTCCTGAAATTTAATAAATAAATAAATATAAAAGAGATGAAAAGAAATTCAGATGCTAAACTGAAGCCTACAGATATCCAACTAGGAACTTTTACAGGAAAACATATAACTCTTATGGAATAAAATTGATAATAGTTAAATACAACTAATAAGCCATATTGAGCTTCTGATGAAAACAGAAGGCCAGCATTGTGGGTTCATGATTAGTTGAGACACCTACAGAATAATTAGGAATCTATCCATCAATTTTATTCCACATCCCCTGCAATGATGTCAACTGAAGGTGAATTATGACAAGTACTGGAAGATGCTGCAAATGTCTCCTTGCTGTATGATATGATCTGTGGCTCAACAGAGGGCAAACAGATGTTCAAGTCCACTGTTTGGAAAGCATATCAGATCAAGGAAGGACCAGGTTGCCCAGAAGAAAAGTGATGAAGTGGTCCAATTATAACATTTTTTGTAGGCCACATATCTGAGAAAGCTTCTGATATGTTAATCAGGCAGTTACTTGTGAAATGTTGCTTGGTTTTCAGTTGGATGAGAGTTCAAAGAAATTCAGGAAAGTTGCAAGCATCTGACTTTTGTGAGTATAAAGAATCAGAATCTACTTTGTGTGCATTAAGGTTATTGCGTAAACTAATGGGAGAAAAAAAGCTGCTTGTAAAAATAGATACAGAAACCAAAAATCAGATGGCTGAATGGAAAGCCAAAAAGAAGGGAGTCAATGGAGATTAAAAAGACAGAGGATTTGACTTCCAGTATGGCTCAGATACAGCCAGCAGCATTATCAGTAAGGGCTCGCGGCTGGTCTTATTTCCCCCTCAGTAAGAAAGGGTTTATTTAAGTAGAAAAGTGGGTCTTGTAGCACGAAAGGGGGTAACGAAAGAAGAGGAAAACCGCAACGAAAGCCGAAGACAAGCAGTAAAATACCGACTGATGGTGAGGACAACCAAGCTGAACACGAGGATATGGAGGCTGTTCATGCCAACATCATGGCAAAATACAGACGCTTCGCTCGGATATGAAAAAAGAACTGAGTGATCCTATGGGTTTTCTAAAGAAGGAACTGGAGGATTTCAGAGAAGAAATTAACTAGAAGTTGAATGTTGTTGTTGGTGATTTAAAAGAAATAACAGGCAGAGTTGAGGATATGGAGCAAAGGGTGACAGAAGTGGAGGAATGGAAGGCCGAGGCCAGGGCGGTTCATTCCCGCACACTGGAACTTCAGATTATTCAAGCTTGGCTAACAGACCTGGAGGCGTGTTCAGGAATAACATAAGTATCCATGGAATTTCTGAGGGGGTGGAAGGAGACAACATACAGGAATTAACGGGAAATTTATTAAAACAGACTTGTCCCTTCCCAACGTTGCCCTCGGCATTCAACGCTGCCGTCGATGTCTTGGATCCAAACCACCACAAGGTTCTAGCCCAAGGTCCGTAGTTAGTTACTTTCAGGAGTATAAAATTAAAGAGTTGGTGCTTTGGTCTGCTTGGCAACAACAAGAGATTTATTACAACAGGAAAAGAGTATTTTTTTTGATCAAGACTACCCAACTGAAATACTTATGAAAAGAAAGGCATACTCCTCCATCAGAAAGATGCTTTAAGGAAAGGGGCTGTGGTTCCAGACTCTTTATCCAGCCAAACTTTGAGTGTTTCTTGGCACTGGAAGTCATCAGAGGTGACAGAAGGCCTGAAGAACAGGGGATTTTTCCTGGACTGTGTCGTGGCCCCCACGGAAGGCACGGCCACGGTGAAACTGAGGCAGCTTTCCTGGGAGACAGCTGGTGCAAAATCCCGTTGGGAATGAGAAACATCTGAAAAACACCCAGGTCAAGCTAAAGGAATTTCGATGCAACAAAGATACTGTGAGAGCTCTCAAAAGTATAGTGATGAAATATCCTTCAGCTAGGTCGGTAAAATCATATCTACCCTAACACCAAACGATAATTGACTTTGGATTAAGAACTTAAAAATAGAACATGATTTTTCCTCTGTAAGCTCTTATTACTATAAAGGACCACAAGCTTGGGAACTAATGTTTGATTTTGTTCTTTTTTGTGCATGGTCCTGATTTCAATTATTCAGAAGCATCAACCTGCGCTAGCTGGGGCCTCTTCGGGTTTAAAGGCTTACCCCCACCCCCAACTTAGAAGTTTGGTTTAACTTCAAAGATGGAAGTCACAGATACATGTTAAATGTTAGCTTGTCGTACAGACAGAAGTTCATTTGTTTAGATCATCTAGGGATCTCTTTTATTGGTGTGGAATGCCATATCAAGAATACAGAGTCATCACCCTTAATGTGAATGGGTTACAAGAACCCAATAAAAAGGAGTGAGGCATAGCTAAAATAAAGATGAAAAAGTAAGATACAATCTTTTGGCAAGAAACGCACCTTTCAAAGATTGAACATGAGAAGTTACGCAAATTGGGATTTGAAAATTTGTTATTATTCTTCTTTTGAGAGGGAAAGCACAAGGGGAATTACAATATTAATCTCAAATAAAGTAAATTTCCAGTTCTCCTCACAGATTACAGACAAAGAAGGGTGTTACTTACTGGTGAAGGGTTTTATTGATCATAAAGAAGTTACTCTACTGAATGTTTACAGGTCACACAGGAAATGATAAACAGCTGATTAAGAAGGTTTTTAATATGATAGCTATGGAAACATCTGGTGTGGTAATAGGTGGGGGAGACTGGATATTCAGTTACACCCCTGGACTCCTCCAATAGAACAAAAAAGATAAACCCAGAAACATTACATGTCAAGAAACTGTTCAAAGAAATAGGCATGATAGATTATGGAGAGAGTTACAGCCACGATAGGCAGTTCACCTTTTCTTCTCACCCCCATTCTGTGTACTCAAGAATAGATTTTTTTAATGTTTAATTCAGAGAGACACATGATCATAAAATGAGATATAGGGCTAAGAGACATCTCTGACCATGCAGGGGTTTACTTAACATTACATTTAGACAACAAACCCAAAGATACCTTGTGGAGACTTAATACCAGTCTTTTGAATGATCCCTTATGTTTAAAATACCTAAAGAAAGAGTTTGAAGATTATATGATATTTAACGATAATGTAACGGTATCCCCAGCACTCTGGGATGCTGCAAGTTATTAGGGGTAAACTCATAAAGTAGTCAGCTCAGAAGAAGAAGGAAAAAGAGAAACAAATCAAGGATCTTATTGAAAAACTACAGTTTTTGGAGAGGAAGCATATGGAGTATAATGACAGTAATGTCTTAAATTTTGGATACAAAATGAATTCTGAATAATATCTATGAAAGTGATGTTAAGAAGAGAGC
The DNA here is from genome assembly GCF_030144855.1 of Hypanus sabinus. NCBI lineage: Eukaryota > Metazoa > Chordata > Chondrichthyes > Myliobatiformes > Dasyatidae > Hypanus > Hypanus sabinus. Next base: position 347,106 of record NW_026779019.1, read on the forward strand.
TGTCTGTTAAACAAAATTTCTATGAGAATGTTCCCAAATCTATTAAATTACTTGCATGAAGAATACGTAAACAACAGGCTGAGAGATCTATATATAGGGTGAAAGACACCCCCCCCCCCCCAGACTAATAAGATGCTTCACAATTGTAGAGTTAGCAGAAATATCTAATTTCTTAAAGATTTACTATCTGTAGGTACGGAGCAAAATAAACTAATAACTCAGCAGATAACAAGAAGAAATAGGTAAGGCTATATCAGCATTAAAAACAAATAAAATGTGAGGTGCTGATGGCTATCCAGTAGAATGGTACAAAATTTTCAGAGAGATAATAGTACCAATGCTTACGAAATGTTTTAATTATGTTCTCGGAGGAGGGGAGACTCCATTGTCCTGGAATCAAGCAATAATTTCAGTAGTTCCTAGAAGTGGTAAGGATCGGACTGAATGCAGTTTCTATAGGCCCACAACTGTTCTAAACAGAGAGTATAGATTATTTGCATTAATATAGGTAAAATGATTGGAAAATACAATTCCAGATCTAATTGACTCAGATCAAACAGATTTTGTAAAAAGCAGGCAAATCCTGGACAATGTGAGAAGGGCCCTTCATCTCATTGACTATATGAGCAATAATAACCTGGAATCTGTAGTTATTAGTCTTGTTGCTGAGAAGGCCTTTGACTAGGTACGATGGGAATATCTCTTCTTGGTACTTAAACGGTTTGGTTTTAATAATCAGGTAGTTGGATGTCTGAAATCTTTATATTCCTCTCCTACAGTCAGAATTAAAATAAATAGGAATTTATCTAAAACAACTTTTCTTGAAAGGGGATGTCGAGAAGGGTGCCCCTAAGCCCCATGCTTTTCGCTCTTTTATTGAGACATTGGCCCAGGCAATCAAAGAAGACAAGATTATAACAGGTGTACTGATCAGAGATACAGAATATAAGATCTGTCTATGTCCAGATGACATTCTCGTGACTCTTACCAATCCCAGTGCAGGTTTGCCTAAATAATTATCCCTGCTGAAAGAACTCGGTCTTACTCTGGCTGTTAATAAAATTTACATAAAACCCAAACTTTAAATTTACAGAATGAATAAATTCAAACAGAAAGGTAATATTATTAAATACCTAGGAGTGCAAATACCTGAAGACTTGTTTACTATCTCCAAACCTAATTATATTCCCATAACAGCTGATATTAAGGCAGACTTAAATAGATGGTCCTGACGAAGGGTCTCGGCCCGAAACGTTGACTGCTCCTTTCAACGGATGCTGCCCGACCTGCTGAGTTCCTCCGGCTTGTTTGTACGTATTGATTTGACCACAGCATCTGCAGTGTACTTTGTGTTAAATTCATTGTTACCAGTGACTATGTATAATTGAATGGAAACCATAAAGATGAATGTCTGTTGAAGTACCTTTTAAGTAATTTAATGAATGGAAAAGAATGATTTCAACATTTATTTGGGGAAAATAGAAACCAAGAATTAGATTTCAGACATTACAGCTGCCTAAGGATAAAGGAGGATTTGCTCTGAAGACTGTTATAGAGCAGCACAGCTGTGCAGTCTGGTCTGTTGGTGTGACCCTAATTGTGAGGCAAAGTGGATGGATTTAGAACAAAGTCTAATAAATATCCCTCTCCAATCTTTACTGGGGGATAAAACACTCCCAAAGAAGCATTTAAATAAACTGACTACGGTAGGTGGACAACAGTCCCTCTAAACATCTGGTACAAAGAATTTAAAGACCCAAAATTTGAATGAAATGTAAGAATACTACGTTGGGTGGCACATGACACAGAATTCCTTCCAGCCCAATTGGATGGTAGATTTACACATCGGACAAATAAGGGAATCACCTTATACTGTACAATATCCTCCATTAAGGTTTGGAGTCCTTTCAACAACTCACAGAAACTTATCACTTAGAGAAATAAGACTTCATTAGATATCTTCAACTAAGACAATATTTCAATAATATTAAAACTATTGGAAAGAAAGGTTTAAGTCTGATTAATATATTCATTGATGTGTATAAAAGTAATATTAAAAAGAAACTGATAACCAGGATTTACTCGATTTTACTATCTAACGGATTTCTCCACGATATACGTTAAATCAAAATGGGAAAAATGAACCAATATAAAACTGATAGAAGATGATTGGTTAAACATATGCAGAACACATTCCACTACTTCAAGCTCAGGTCTGTGGAGGGAATTCACCTGGAAGAATACCTTAAGATTTTTCATAATGCCAAAAATAAAGATGTTACAAAGTAACAGACCTGAACAAGGTCAGTGTTGGAGAGTGTGTTATATTATGTTGGCTGATCATTTTCAATTCAATGAATTCCACAGATTCACCACCCTTGGGCTGAAGAAAATCTTCCTCATCTCTGTTCTACAGGGATGTCCTATTCTGAGTCTGTGCCATTTGGTTCTAAACACCCACTAAGCAAAAATACTCTCCATGTCCACTTTGAGTCTTTCAATGTTCAATAAGTTTAATTGAATAACCTCTCTTATAAACTCCAGCAAATTCAGGCCCAGAACTATCAAATGTTCAACATGCATTAATCTTTAATTTCTGGGATCATTCTTGTGAACCTGCTCTGGACCCTCTCCAATGCTAGTACATATGTTCATAGATAAGGACCTGAAGTTGCTCCAAATACAGTGAGGTATAATGCTTTTACATCCTGGTTCTTATATTCTAATTCTATTGAATGCTAACATTGATTGTGTTTGCCTTCCTTACCATCAACTGGATCTACAAATTAGCCTTTAGGGAGGTCTGCACAAAGTCTTCCAAGTCTGACTTTTGAATTTTCTTCCACTGCAGAAAATAGTTTACACCTTTTAGTTTTCCCTCTTCCAAAGTGCATGATTATCTAAATAGTTGTGAAAAAAGTGGTCCCAATATTGATCCCTGTTGAATAACATAGTCACCAGCAGCCAACCAAATAAGGCTCTCTTTATTCGCACATTTTGTCTCTTATCTTACTAGTTAGGCATTGTTCTAACTGTCTTAGTTTCTTTTCTGTAATACCATGGGCTCTATAACTGGTTTATCTGTCTCATGTACAAAGCCTATCAATGGCCGTCTGAAAATCCAAGTAATAAACTGATCAATATGTAATTATGTCATTATTTCTGTATCTTCTATTTAACTGAATACCTTCCTTCTACAACAATTTGTGCTGCCTTAGTTAACTATTGAAACTAAGTTTTCTAGTTATCATGTGGGTATATCTATGCAGCAGCATTGCTAAGAGTTCAGTGCTGCCAGAGTTGCAAGAATAACCTTGTTCACTAACTTGGTGTACCCTTACAGGATTCTGTTTATCCTTCTAAGTTCATTCCAAAAGCTGGATACCAAAAGCTTGGCATTGATAATCATTTAATAATTTGAATGCATATTTTGTACCATTCTTTTGAAAATCCCATTCTTCATTGTTTGGGTACCATAATTAAAACTAAATATGAATCCAGACCATTCCACTTAATTATTCATCTCTTGAAATAAATTATAAATATTTCTGCTCTCTGAAATAGTGATCTATGTGGGTGGATTAATTGTACATTTTAGTGGTAATTAAAAAGGCAAGTAGATGATTTGGCAGGAAAAAACTACTTTGCAGAATTTCCTGTATTGTATTTACTGGGATGGTAGGCATTAGAGGAAAATTGATAATGTGCATTTGGTCCTCTGCATCCACAAGAGTTCATCCACACCTGGTAGACTTGAGCTTTGTTTTTGTGCATTACAATTTGAGGCATGTGTCATGACATCCTTTGTGGGAAAGTGATTCTGAATTAAATAGGACCAAGGGAGAAAGGTAAAGGAAGTGAAAGACCAGCTGCTAGAGTAAGCAAATGGTTAAAGGGTCTCTTCTCACATTTGTTATCAGACAACTACTGACAAACCAAAGCGTCCAATCTCAGCCATGTTTATTTTTTCGGAAGAGAAGCGTAAGAAGTTGCAAGAGGAGGAGCCAGAACTCTCGGAAAGTGAACTGACACGAAAATTGGCCAGAATGTGGACTGAGCTCTCTGAAAAGAAAAAGGTAATCATTTTGCAGCTAACAATTTCCACAATGTGGACTGCCAGTAGCTCACTATAGATTGAATAATGCAGTTATATATTTGCATATAGGTGCCCTGATTTTCTCAATATTCCAAAATCATATGTGTACTATATAGCTTACATTATAATAAGGGACTACTTTATGTTTTAGTAACATATTGTCTTCCTCCCCCGAAAATTGAAAATTTCTAAAACACTCTTCAGAGTGTTTAAATGTGAAGATACTGACTGGCTGGTGTAGTGTGTACAGGGTTAATGAAGCTTTTTAAAAATGCAGTCATGACATGCCGGAACGGATGGTCACTGCAGTGCAACATTTCATAATTTTCTTGAACGCAGCCTCCAACACCACAACAACAATGGTGGACGGCTTTAGGAGACTGCCCCTGTGCAGAATGTTACTGCAGCTTTGCAGTATGACCGAGAATTGCAACCTCCCACACAACCTAACAATTTCAGAACAGACGGCAACGAGACTGAAGCCAGAAGAGTTAGAAATGTACTCACCAAATACTTCGACCCATAACTTACTGAATAAATAAGTATACTCACTTTGCCCTGTTTTCTGACCTTGCTTTTAGGAAGGCGGTTTACCTATTTATGCAAGTACTTCTCTGACAATAGACAGCCTAATGTAACATTGTATGGAAGTATAAGATAACACTGATGCAGACATGTTTTATACATTTAGTAAGGTGCTTTATTAATGTATTGCATGTGCAAATGTTCAATAGATGCAATTGTCACCACTTCCACTTCCAAAAACGTCATTTTTAAGTAGTAGCTTATGTTTGGCACAGACGTGAAAATGTGAAGACCAAAAAAAGAAAATTGTAAGTTTCACTTTTACTCATGGAAAAATAAAATCACTTTTGCCCAGTAACTCATTTTATTGCACATGTTAAATACAGCAAAATAATACAGAAAGCCATGGCAAAAGTAAAGGCAAACAAATGAGGTAACAGCAAATTTCACTTTTGCCCAGTAATAAGCCTTTTTGCATGTAGCTGTAGCTGTCGTCCCTTTCATCAGTGAAGACTATGGCTGTAGGAAATGCTTCCAATACTGTCCATAAATTCCTCATTGGTTGCCTCCAGTATTTGTTTTTTTTTAGTTTTAGACCTCCTGCATGAGAGCCAACAGCTGTCCTGGAAGTGGCTGTGGATTCCTTTTAAGTTTTTCTAGTTTGTAACTGGACACATGTGCTCCAAGTCTTTCACCGGGAGATTCGACACCAAACATGTCACTTGTTTTCTGTAGATGTGTCCTGCACATGCCCAGTAGGAGGAGATTTGCCCAAATACTCGTTTTAATATGGATGGAGGAATTTTCAAAAAAAAATCTGGTGTAGACACCTATCATTTTTACACGAAACCAGTGTTTTCAAAATTATCCGGTCTAGTGTGGATGTAGCCTTACATTGAAAGAGTGGAGTTATATTGTGATGCTAGATGAAAAGAAAGCCAGCATCTTACTCAGTATTATAGGAGCAAAAACATACAGACTGCTACAGAGCTTGTTAACCCCTGAAAAGCCAGCTGACAAAACATTCAAGCAAATAGTAGACACTCTCCAACAGCATTTAAACCCCAAACCACTGGTCATTGCTGATACATTTAAATTTCAGAGATGGACTCAGAGCAAAAATGAAAGCATTTCTGAATATTGTGCAAATTTGAAGCTGGTCTATTGAAAGCATTGAGAGATAGTTGGTGTGTGGCATGCACTGTGAGACCACACAGAAGAAGCTCCTGTGTGAAAAAGACCTTACATTAGAGAAGGCACTAAACGTCGCAATATCATCGGAAATAGTTGCACGAGTTGCTTCAGAGATACAACAAAAATCTCTGGAAATTGTAAAATGTGACTGAACAGAAATGAAAGAAAGAAATGTTACTGTTGTGGGAACTTATGACATGACCCTGAGGACTGTTGGTTTAAATACAAAGAATGCAGAAACTGTGGTAAACTGGGCCACATTGGCAGAGTACACAAAGCTAGTAAACAGCAGAAAAATACAGAGAAACAAGAACCCCAGAAAGGAAAACACAGTAATTCACACAAAATGAAAGAAGGCAGTTCTGATGAAAACGACTCGGTCTCAGTGAATTGTCTTGTCTGCATCTTCACAGCGTGAAGGAGACAGATGATCGAAGAGTAATATGGATCACTCCCCAAGTGGCAGGCGTGAGACTGAAAATGGAGTTGGACACTGGCTCAGCTTTAACAGTGATCTCTGTACACGACTACCAACAACTGTTTTCACACATCCCTCTGAAACGAACTAAACTACTGCTAAAGATTTACACAGGACGGAAAATGCATCCCAAAGGTAAAATTAAAGTGACAGTGATCCACGGAGACAAAACACAGCAGCTGATCCTCTATGTACTGAAAATTGGCTGGCTCAGTAAAATCCAGTTTGATTGGCAAACCATCAAAGCACTAAATGTGTCAGCAAAGGAGTGCAGCAAAGCTACACCTGAGAGACTGTCACAAATACTTGCTGACTCTGAGGAAGTGTTCATGAAAGGAATAGGAAATCTATGCCTTCTGGGCATGAAGGCAAAGATTGAGATTGAGGAAAATACATGTCCAAAATTTCACAAAGCCAGACCAGTGCCATAAGCAATCCGACCTACAGTAGAGGCAGAGCTGAAAAATCTGCAGCAGACTGGGGTCCTGTCAAAAGTGGATTGGAGTGAATAGGCCAAACCTATTATTCCAGTGATGAAGAAAACCTCCAGCACAAAACCAGGAAAACCAAGCAAGGAGCGTATACGTGGAGACTTTAAAGTGACTGTTAACCCAGTTCTCCGCACAGTACAGTATCCTCTACCCTGCATTGAGGACATTTTTACTTTCGTATCAGGAGGGGAAGATTTCACAAAAATTGATTTGACCCAGGCTTACATTCAAATGGGAATCGATGAAGCATCCAAGAAATACCTGACAATAAATATACACAAAAGGACTTTATCAGGTTGGTGTTTGGGATAGCATCAGCTCCTGCGATCTGGCAAAGGGAAATGGACCAGGTTCTGCAGGGGATTTCAGGGACTCAGTGTTACCTGGATGACATCATTGTCACTGGCAAAGGTGACGCCAAACATCTTTCCAACCTTGAACAAGTGCTCACCTGGTTATGAGAAAGTGGGCTCAGAGCTAATGGACAGAAATGTAAGTTTTTCAAAAAGGAAATATACTGTGAGCATATGATCGACAAGGATGGCTTATACATGTCTCAAGACAGGATAGAAGACAAGATAGAAGCAGTGCTTAAGGCACCACCACCTGAAAATGTGTCTCAGCTGAGAGCATATCTTGGACTAGTGAAATGCTGGTGGAGGCTTGGGCCAGTGGCCTAATCCTGCACCTGTATTTTATGGTCTTATGGATGCGATACGGTACTTACAAAGCCATCCCATGCCATCACCTTTATATCTGACCACTTTGCATAACGTTATTCCCAACATATCAGCCGCTGCTGAAAATGGAGAACCCCGTCAAGAAGACCATCATGATATGTCTTAATGAGGCAATCTCTATGGTTTAGGATTGTTTTGAATGAAATAACAGACAAATACTCAAGGAGGCCACACAAGTGGAGGGGACACAAACCTTGAGTAATGTGTCTCATCTGTCACCAGCTGTATCTGCAAGTTTGTGGATGACATTGGCATCTCAAGAACAGTTATCTCATTACCCAGCTAGAAGTCTTGGCTGATACACATGTACATTCCCTATTAAAAGCCTTGGATGTTGCCTTTAGGTTGGGAGACAGACAGATGTCAGAGTAGACCAGAGTAACCTCATCTTAGGTATCAAGAGGGCAAAACATCCTAGGCTCAAAACATTGAGGAACTCTCGCTGTGTATATGGCCAGGAATCAAGTGTATTACTGACAACACAAGAATAACAGCATTGTCTGTACCAATGATGCCTCCCCGGGTGAAGCTCTGAATAATTTTTATGCACACTTCGAGGCATGCAACACAACACCAGCTATGGAAGTTATCTAAGTGAGCAGCTATTGTCAACAAAAACAATTAAAGGTGGATGGGTCAGACAACATCCCGCGCCGAGTACAGTGTGCACAGCAGCTCAATGAATGACGACTTACATGTGTCTCAAGACAAGATAGAAGCAGTGCTTAAGGCACCACCACCTGAAAATGTGTCTCAGCTGAGAGCATATCTTGGACTAGTGAACTTTTACCACGAGGTGTATTACTACAGACGGAGACAATGGAATTCAAGAAACTAAAAGACTCATAACTTCAGACAGGGTGCTCACACACTTTGACCCCTCCTTACCAATCCAAGTGGTTTGTGATGCCTTGCCCCATGGGATAGGAGCTGTGTTACCACACAAGTTTCCAGATGGCTCAGGAAGACCAATAGCCTTTGCCTCAAGATCGCTAACTTCAGCTGAACGCAACTACGCACAGATTGACAGAGAGGCCCTAAGCCATGTGGGGAGTCAAGAGATTCAGTCACTACCTGTATGGTTAAAAGTTTACTCTGTTGACTAACCATCAGCCTCTCGTGTCAATCTTCAACCCAAGGAAAGGCGTTCCAGTGATGACAACACAAAGGCTGCAGCGATGGTCCCTTTTCTTAGGAGGTCACATGTATGACATGGACCACAAGGGGACCAAGCAACATGGCAACGTCCAAGGATTCTGCACAAATGGATTCATCAGAGGTTATTCACAAAACAGTAGTTCAAGTCAAGTCAACGTTTATTGTCATTTTGACCATAAATGCTGGTACAGTACATAGTAAAAATGAGACAATGTTTTTCAGGATCATGGTGTTACATGACACAGTACAAAAAATTAGGCTGAATTACGTAATTAAAAAAAACACAGAGAAAACTACACTAGACTACAGACTTACACAGGACTACATAAAGTGCACAAAAACAGTACAGGCATTACAATAAATAATAAACAGGACAATAGGGCAAGGTGTCAGTCCAGGCTTCAGGTATTGGGGAATCTGATGGCTTGGGGGAAGAAACTTACATGAGAGCCCGAATGCTTCGGAGCCTTTTCCCAGACGGCAGGAGGGAGAGGAGTTTGTATGAGGGGTGTGTGGGGTCCTTCATAATGCTGTTTCCTTTGCAGATGCAGTGTGTAGTGTAAATGTCCATGATGGCGGGAAGAGAGACCCCGATGATCTTCTCAGCTGACCTCACTATACACTGCAGGGTCTTACGATCCGAGACGGTGCAATTTCCGAACCAGGCAGTGATGCAGCTGCTCAGGATGCTCTCAATACAACCCCTGTAGAATGTGATGAGGATAGGGGGTGGGAGATGGACTTTCCTCAGCCTTCGCAGAAAGTAGAGACGCTGATGGGCTTTCTTTGCTATGGAGCTGGTGTTGAGGGACCAGGTGAGATTCTCCGCCAGGTGAACACCAAGAAATTTGGTGCTCTTTACGATCTGTATCGAGGAGCTGTCGATGTTCAGCAGGGAGTGGTCGCTCTGTGCCCTCCTGAAGTCAACAACCATCTCTTTTCTTTCGTTCACATTCAGAGACAGGTTGTTGGCTCTGCACCAGTCCGTTAGCCGCTGCACCTCCTCTCTGTATGTTGACTCGTCGTTCTTGCTGATGAGACCCGCCACGGCCGCGTCACTGGTGAACTTGATGATGTGGTTCCAGCTGTGTGTTGCAGCACAGTCGTGGGTCAGCAGAGTGAACAGCAGTGGACTGAGCACACAGCCCTGGGGAACCCCCGTGCTCAGTGTGATGGTGTTGTAGATGCTGCTCCTGATCTGGACTAACTTGAGATCTCCCAGTCAGGAAGTCTAGGATCCAGTTGCAGAGGGAGGTGTTCAGGCCCAGTAAGCTCAGCTTTCCAATCAGTTTCTGAGGGATGATTGTGTTGAATGCTGAACTGAAGTCTATGAACAGCATCCGAACGTATGTGTCTTTTTTGTCCAGGTGGGTTAGGGCCAGGTGGAGGGTGATGGTCATCTGTTGAGCGGTTGGGACGGTACGCAAACTGCAGGGGATCCAGTGAGGGGGCAGCAGGGTCTTGATATGCCTCGTGACGAGCCTCTCGAAACACTTCATGATATTGAATGTGAGTGCAACGGGATGGTAGTCATTTAGGCAGGACACTGTAGACTTCTTCGGCACGGGGACGATGGTGGCAGCCTTGAAGCACGTTGGAACGATGGCGCTGCTCAGGGAGATGTTGAAGATGTCAGTGAGAACATCTGCTAACTGGTCTGCACACCCTCTGAGCACTCTACCAGGGATGTTGTCTGGTCCAGCAGCCTTCCATGTCGGAAGGGTTCTTCTCACATCAGCCACGGAGAGACACAGCACCTGGTCATTCGCAGGAGGGGTGGACTTCCTCGCCGCCCCGTCATTTTTTGCCTCAAACCAGGCGTAGAAGTTATTCAGAGCATCTGGGAGGGAGACATCACCCGCAGAGTCAGGTGATGTTGTCCTGTAATTGGTGATGTCCTGGATGCCCTTCCACATGCGCCACGTGTCGCCGATGTCCTGGAAGTGGCTGTGGATTCACTGGGCATGTGCACGCTTTGCCCCTCTGATGGCTCGTGACAGTGTGGCCCTTGCTGTTGTTAGGGCTGACTTGTTGTCTGCTCTGAAGGCGGAGTCGCGGGACCTCAGCAGCACACGCACCTCCGTGGTCATCCATGGCTCCTGGTTGGCACGTATAGTGATGGTCTTGGACAGAGTAACATCATCAATGTACTTGCTGATGTAGCTGGTCACTGATGCTGTGTACTCCTCTAAGTTGGTGGAGTCGCCATCGGTTGCAGCCTCCCTGAACATGTGCCAGTCAGTGAGCTCAAAGCAGTCTTGAAGAGCAGAGATGGTTCCTGCTGGCCAGGTTTTCACCTGCTTCTGAACTTGTCTGGAGCGCCTGGCGAGCGGTCTGTATGCTGGGATTAGCATAACAGAGATGTGGTCTGAGTATCCGAGGTGGGGGGAGGCTCTGCCCGGTACATGTCGGGAATGTTTGTGTAAACCAGGTCCAACACGTTCTCCCCCCTCGTTGCAAAGTCCACATACTGATGAAATTTGGGGAGCACTGACTTAAGGTTCACGTGGTTAAAATCACCGGCGACAATAAACAGACCATCAGGGTGTGCGTTCTGCAGTTCGCTAATGGCCCCGTACAGTTCACAGAGCGCCTCCTTAGCATTAGCGCTGGGGGGAATGTAGACACCGAATATAAGGACAGAGGTGAATTCCCGTGGCAAATAAAATGGTCTGCATCGAACTGCCACAAACTCCACTAGCGATGAGCAGTGTCTGGAAACCAGCACAGAGTTCTTACACCATTCCGTGTTGATGTAAACACAGACACCGCCACCACGAGCCTTACCGGAGAGAGCTGCATCTCTGTCCGAACGAAACAAAGCTAGCCCGTCTAGCTGGATGGCAGCGTCCGAAATCCCATCAGTGAGACATATCTCTGTAAAGACGTATGTGGAGCAAACTCTGTACTCCCGCTGAGTATTACGTTGGAGTCGGACGGAGTCCATTTTATTGTCCAGGGAGCGGACATTGGAGAGCAGAATGGACGGGAGAGCTGGCCGGCTAGGGTTTGCTTTGAGCCTGGCATGGACCCCTACCCGCTTGCCTCGCTTCTGCTTCCTCGCACATCGCTTTTGACGTCTCCATCTCCGGCTCCCAACATCGCGCAAGTCCGAGGATTGTAGGCCCGTCCCCCTCAGCAAACCGAGATCACGTAATTCAGCCAGCAGATCTTTGTGAAGGTTTGTTTTTGGATGCTCTCTGTATTGTAGTAGTGTCTGGTGATGGTAGATAGTCGCTCTGTTATCCATGTGCCCCAGTCGAAAATTGTGTATCAAATTAGATTCGAAAATTAAATTAAAGTAACACCAGGTCTGAAAGGCCGCTGCTGCTGTGCTGCAGCACCTTATGGGAACGGTTACCAGTGCCGAACAGCCTCATTGAAAGAGAAACACACAATGACCCTATGTTGTCAGAAGTGTATGACATCACGGTAAAGAGATGGCCAGTGTGTGGTAACACACTGTTTCCAGCCTCCTCAGCGAGGAAGGAGCAGTTGTCAGTGTGTTGGGGAACACTAATATGTGGTTCACGAGTTGTGATTCCTCTCAAGCTACGCACCAGAGTGCTCAGGAACTGCACAAGGGGCCCCTGGGTACCATGAAGATGAGAAGTCTTGCCCGTGCCTGTGTGTGGTGGCCAGGAATCAATAAACAGATTGAGGACGTGAGCAAGAACTGCTCTGGATGTCAAAAGATCCAGAACACCCCACCACAAGACCCTTTCCATCCGTGGGAGAGGCCCTCATCACCATGGCAATGAGTGCACATTCATTTTCAAGCACTGCATTTACGTGTTTTATTTCCTTTCTAATTCTGCAACAGTGTAACAAATGATTACTCTTACCGCATTTGTTGAATATTTTCCAATATTCTAGACACTACTTTGGCTGATTCACATAGCTTTTTTCTCTCAGATGACATCTTGCTGTTTTGTTAGGTTGACATCGGTTTTGTTGTCCTTTTGTTATTTTTTCTAATATGTTTGCGTTTATTCACAGCGCCTACTTTGCAGTTTTCAATAACAAGCTCTTTAGCCTGCAACATCACAGTTTGTGAAGCTTTGCAGAATGCCAACACTTTTTTTCCAAATTTTAACACTCTTTCTCTCAGACCATTATCCAGAGTACTACAAATAATTATGGCTTTAATGAGAGAGTCTGTCAGTTCTGCAAACTCACATGTTTTACTGTGGTGTGTCAATTCAGTAACAAATTGATTGATTGATTGATTGATTGACCAGCTTTCTGCTTACATGTGAAAAATTTATATCTTTCATAGGTCACATTATGCTTCAGTATACAAAATGCATCAAATTTGTCCATTATTGCTTTTAAATTGAAATTATCTTCATTTTCAAAAGTAAAATGGTTATATACCTCAATTGCATCGTCACCTATTACATGGAGTAGAATCACAGCTTTCATTTTTTCCGGTTTTTTATCTGATTAGGTTGCCGATAAATAAATTTCAAAATATTGTTTAAGCTATCTCCAGTGCTCAGCTACACTCCCAGACAAGTGAAGTGATGGTGGCAATTGCAGTCCTTCCATTTGTAAAACTGTTAGCAAGCACCAAGACAGTTTGATCTCTTTTTCTTCGACCCTCCCATATTCAGAAACATATTATTCTTCCAGACCGACTTTTGACACCATGTTGTGTTCTTTATGCGTACCATGGGTTACTAAGATCAAACCATATTCAGGAAGAGTAGAACTTTTATTTACAACAGCAACAAAACCACACGCCATACTTCTCGATGTTTCTCGATCATTCTCAGATTTCTGTGTATGCTCAGAACTCTGCCCAATCATGTTCTGACATATGATATCACCACATAAGGGACTACTTTAGTAACATGTTGTTGCATGCGCTATTACATAAGTATTGATCTGTATGTGTGTGTCAACTTTCTGACTCTGCCAGTAAAGAACCATGAAACTTAGTTTCCATCTCCAACATTTTTATTAATAATTGTGTGAACAGGTCACATATAGAATAGTATAGATTAGTAAGTTAATTGATCAAATGGTTGTTATTGAGTGGCCTGTGCCTGTTGGGCTGGAAGGATCTGGTACTGTGCTGAATCTCTAAATTAAATAAAAATAATAAAATTAAATTATAATTTGCTGATGTTTTGAACTTGAGAAGCAAAGACGTAACTGGAGTAAATGATGGCACTCCATTATTTTGTCTGATTCAGTCTTTAAAACCCTAATCAAAATGAAACCTCCAATATTTTAGGATCCTTAACCTGACTGCAAGTTTTGTTACACAAGTTGATGGTATTTGTCAAAAGTAGGAGGAGGTGAAGATGTGATCTTTTCCAAGTTTTAAATAGGTTTTAGTTTGGGAGTGAATAAATCTATGCCGTGCAATGTTATTCCATTTGCACTTCCTATTTCAAATGAAGGGTTTATTGAAGTTCCATCTAATTTGTTGCTACTTTTTTTTGAATTCTGAAGGTCACACAACTACTTTGTCTTGCTCCTATTAACTAGAACTGCAGTCAATGTGAAGTTTTTGCTACCTGTTTGTCTTTATAGAAATGTTTAAAGATTGACTAATATTGTTTAAAGCAAATTTCAAAACTTTCTATGTATATGGAAATACTATATAAGAAACTCTTCTTAATTTCATCTTTTTGTTTTCCTTTTCTATTATTCATTGTTTTATCATTTACTTTGTTTCCTAGCCTCCCTAATTGGTGTAGTAGAATTGTATGGTCAACTTATTCTGCAATATTCTTTTGACCATGCACAGAAGAATATTGTGTAGTAGTTGTATTTTCTTCTTTTCTTATTCTTAATCATCATGCTTCCTGGTTTATGGTGTTCCCAGATGTCCATGGTTTGTAGATTGTAATAAAAGAGGGAAGAGGTTAAAGATCCTTCATGATAAATTCAAAAACTTTTGTTTAAAGATTTTATCTCATTCCACCATCGGTATATTGAATTGAAATGTGTTAGTAGCATAACCGGTATTATAGGAATTTTAGATTGTTGCAGTGAAGTATTAAAGAATATTTCAAATATTAAAAATATTAAAAAATATTAATCTTGCAGGTGCAAGGTTAAAAGACAATAGTTTAACATTTGGGCAGCACACAGAAGAACTGGAGCAGTTTAGGAAGTTAGGCAGCACCTATGATGGAAATGGAGTTGATGTTTCTGTTATTTCATTGGGCTGTTCATTAGTCAAGTTTTGATGTAGGGTTTTGAACCATATCATTGACTTTCATTTCTTTTGGTAGATGCTTGCTGATCCACTGAGTTATTTTTTCTCCCGAGGCCTCCCGTCCCATGATCCTTTCCCTTCTCCAGCTCTGTATCCCTTTCGCCAATCACCTTTCCAGCTCTTAACTTCATCCCACCCCCTCCGGTCTTCTCCTATCCTTTCACATTTCCCCCTCCCCCCACTACTTTCAAATCTCTTACTATCTTTCCTTTCAGTTAGTCCTGACGAAGGGTCTCGGCCCGAAACGTCGACAGCGCTTCTCCCTGTAGATGCTGCCTGGCCTGTTGTGTTCCACCAGCATTTTGTGTGTGTTGTTGTTTGAATTTCCAGCTTCTGCAGATTTCCTCGTGATAACGCAAGCTATTCCCGTTGCTTTATATGATGCTCTAGATTTCTAGCACCTGCATCTGCAGCCTTTTGTGTATTATAGATTTATGCAGCAAACCAATTTGTGGCATTACACATCAGCTACAGTAGAATTGCAAGCAGTCTAAAAAACGGGCTGGTTTAGGTCCCTAATTGGGGCAGACCTTCCATTGGCCAAAAATGACATTGGGCATTTGAGTTGGTGTGGCAGGACCCCAGCTACCATCACTGAGGATTGCTCATTGTTACATGGGCTGACTGATATAGACCAGTTTAGGCCTCAGATCCCCAAACCCTGAGAGTCACTCAGTGTTAAAGCTGTTAATGATGATCTTTGTTCACAACAGTTGGTGCCACATACATGAAAGAATTAAAGACATTATTCTTCTAAAAATAATGCATGTAATTTGGGTGTGTGTTTTCTATTTTTTGCCTTTTGGTTGATATCTCTTCTTTAATTATTGGGGCCCATTGTGTGGCATCATGTTTCACCATGCAGGCTTCACAACCTAAAAGCTAGGAATTGTTTGAGTGATAAAAGTGCTAAAGGTGTTGCAGAAATGTAAATTTTGGAAAGGGAAAATGCTAGATTGTTGTCCTCTAAAGGAGATAACTAGTAAATTTAGTATTTTCATTTGGCAATCCTTCTTTGAAAGACCTTGCAAAACTCAAGCATAATTTTACTTGAAATGGAATATTATAAAATGATACCATAGATAATCAACAATCCAGCAAAAATTAGCTCTCAAATCTGTAAGCTAGTATTAAAGGAAGTGATAAATTTTTAAAAGAACTTATGAAACTTTTTGCTGCAACAGGAAAAATATCGACAAATGGAAACAGTAGCAAAGGCTGAATCGGAACAGAAGAGACAGGGCTATGGAAAAGATGGAAAAGGCTCTGCTGTCCGTGGAAAACTGCCAGAGCCACCCAAGACTGCAGAAGAGATCTGGCAACAGAATGTGATTGGCGATTATCTGGTCAAGTACAGGGTATGTATTAGTCTAGTTGTTAAAATAGAGAGGAAGCGACCTCTTCAAATGGATGGTGATCAAGGCTACTTACCAAACCTGCAGGACTGTACATCCATGCTGGCAAAGAGGCTCTGTTAGCTTTTTTTTGACATGGTAATCAGAGTAGCTCCATCCATTACTGTAATTACTCTAACTTAGCTGCTTCCTTAATTACATCATGACTTGGATCAAACTATCTATCTAGATTCTTCTGTTATGATAATGTGCAGTAGACATTCCCACAGTGTGGTTGGAAGTGCACTTTGAAATGTAATGTCTCAAAGATCACCAAACACCCCTCCTCAAAAAAAAAAGGTTTTCTATAAATAGATATTAGCAGATCTGTTATTATGAAGCTTGGTCCGTTGTAATTATTAATGCAGACTACTTTGGGTTCCTTTAATTTTTTGAAATTATAACTTAGTTTATTTGGTTTCTTGGAATGTCTTCAACAGTTTAGAAATACGTGATCAACTGAACCAATTTTTTGTCCATTTTAACATGTTTCCCAGATATGATTACCCTCCTACAATGTGAGATTGCTGTGCTAACTAAACAGTTGAAATCTTGTGTTAATGAAAGGCCATTAATAGTACTAATACAGCAACAATTTTTATTTTTTATAAGCACACCCCTTCAGGACTGATCCAGGATTGGATTTGAAATGAAAGGTGATTTACCAATGCATTTTAGGCCAATGTCCTGTGAATATTCTGAGAAAAAATTCCATTTCATTTCTCCATTTTCTGTTGCCTGTTTCACTATCTAAATCCTCAACTAGAACATACTAAAACATAGTCTAAAACCTCCTGGTGTATGTAACTCTTGTAACTTACTAATATCTCCCTTAGCTTTTGAAGTGAAGAATTCAATTGTATCAAGCTTTTTGTTAATTTAAACTGAGCTGTTGTGGCAGATTTTAAATGCTCAAGGTTTGTGATACTCTTGAATTTCTTCTGGAAAATTTCCACAGAAGCTTTCAGTTGAAATGCTGTTACTTCGGTACTTTCTGTATTTTTCGAGAGGTCCAAGAGGTCTTTCCATATATGTACAGATCTATATTAAATTAGCACTTTATGGAATTCATGTAGTCACTACTGTTTACAGTAATAATTTGATTTTCTAAGGGTAAAAACTGGACAGAGATAAAATTTCAGCAAAGAAGATCTCTCAGCTATGAGCAGGACTGATAATGAAAATATGCATGTTCATAGTAAATAAAAGGGATTGTATTAAGCATCTAGACTTCCAGGTTTAGCTCCTGACCCTCTAGCCAGATTTACTTGGAAATAATACTGCACCAGAGAAGGATTTTAAAAAGTTTAATGAGCACTCATTGCTCCTTTATCATTATATGAATTAACTTGATTATTGGCAAATATGATGTTTTTTTGTCTGCTTTTTGACTTTGATTCCGGTTTTAAGAGAATTTAGAATTTCACTAGCTGGTGAACCTAAAAGATCTCCAGATTATGAAAAAATGCTCAGGATTTGAGAAACAAAGATGCTCTATGAAGCCCAGCATAAATGCTTAAGTTAGCTGGTGAACATACAAGATTTCCAAGTGTTGAGAAGATGACTTTTTTCAATAGATGCTTTTAACATATGTAAATTTAAAATGTCATATTTTTCTTGAGCATTTCTTCTTAGAACAATTGTAGGATTCTGATGTAAGATTTAAGTTACTTTTTTTCATTTTACACACCAAGAACCCAGTTTGTGACATGCTTGATCCCACAACATCATGGTTATAAGTAGAGTCTGTTTACTTTCTCTGCAAACTATAGTGCTACATTATATGAACTTTGCACATTATTACTAAATCCTCTGTAATTTGGACCCTATTTCACTCTCATTTCTTAATTAACTCATTAATTATGCCCTGCATTCTTTTGGGATTTATTTAATCTGCAGTTGAGAGAATGGAGGTTTTTGAAGTAATGCACATGCTTTTGGTGTCAACTGATTGTGATCTGGGCAGTATCTTGCAAAAATGCTGGACTTCATAATTCATCTTTGTTATTTTTAGAATGACCGCACTAGGGCTTTAAAAGCAATGGAGGCAACTTGGAGTGCAATGGAGAAAAAGGAGAAATTAATGTGGATTAAAAAGGCCGCCGAGGATCAAAAGCGATATGAGGTATACACCTCTCTGTTCTTAAAGCAAGTTGGATTCCAAAGCAACTGGCTCTTGACTGAGTTAGGAAATGAGATACTTATTTGCAGCAAAATATCAACATGTTATACTTAATTGAGGTGCTTATTGCAGTGATAAACCTGGTTGTATGCCTGCTTTGCTACAGAGTTGTTTTGTAATATCCTTTACTCTTAGTTTGCTCAAGAGTAGCATTTGATTGTAGAATGAAAAATGCAACTCTTCCAGCTCTGTGTATTGAGAAACTATTGAATTGAATTGACTTTAGTTTTACATCCTTCATATACTTGAGTAGTAGAAATTTTTATATTACTTCTCCATTCAAATGTGCAATGTGCAATTATAATAATTTATAATAATGGTATGTACAACAGGACAGTCAATATAACACAGAAATACAGTTGTGTCAGCGTCAATTAATCAGTCTGATGGCCTGGTGGAAGTGGAAGTGGCAATCCAGAAGCCTGTGCGGTACCATTTCCCGATGGTAGCAGCTGGAACAGTTTGTGGTTGGGGTGACTCGGGTCCCCAGTGATCCTTCGGGCCCTTTTTATACACCTGTCTCTGTAAATGTCCTGAAAAGTGGGGTTCACATTCACAGATGCGCTGGGCTGTCCACTCCACTGTCTGCAGAATCCTGTGATTGAGGAAAGTACAGTTCCCGTACCAGGTAGTGATGCAGTCAGTCAGGATGCTCTCAATTGTGCCCCTGTAGAAAGTCCTTAGGATCTGGGGACTTGTGCCAAACTTCTTCAACCGTCTGAGCTGAAAGAAGTGCTGTTGTGCTTTTTTCACCACACAGCCGGTGTGTACAGACTATGTGAGATCCTCGGTGATGTGGATGCCAAGGAATTTACAACTGTTCACCCTCTCAACCCCAGATCCATACTTAAGTTCCAAGTGGAGCTCTCAACACTATTGTGCACATGCTTGGTGTTTGACCAAATGAATGTAATATTGACAAAAATCTTCTGAACATTGTGAAGGAGATGGAAAGCGTTTCATCTGTGTCATCAATGTAACCTATCTATGTATGTTGCAACTCACAATAGTTACTGGTTCTGTACTTCTTGTTTCTTCTCTCCATATCTTTATAAAAATGTGTCATTGATGGAACCCAAAATAGATTTTTTAACATGGGAAGCAAATTATTTAGAGATGCAGTATGGAATAACCCCTACTGGCCCTTTAAGACACACCACCTATTTATTACATAAGTGCCAGTATTTTGGTGGCATTAAAAAAGTTGTTACTGAAGAGCATCAGGAGTTTTGCAGCAGTGGCTTATAACGTTGCTCCACTATTAACATAACTATAGTTCAATATGAAGTTAACACGAGTGAATCTGCAGAGGACCTGTAAGATTAGAGTGGAAGGGAGTTTAAAGGCAATGTGAGAGGAAAGAACTTTTTATGCAGTGTAGGTGTCTGGAATTAGCTCTTAGACATATCAATACGAATAGAATAAATTGATAATAGAAAGAAGGACATTTACTTAAATTGTCACTAAGTTCGCCCACAACATTCTGGACTGAATGGCCTGCAGATGTTGTACAGTAAGAGGAATTGCTTCAATTCTGTTTTTTCATGGCGTTTAGATATACTCTTAGTTATTAGATTACTTTCAAGAACTGAAATCTTTGGTCCATATTTTCTGTCTCTTTACCTAAAGTAGCTGAAGTTCTGAACAATGTGTTCTACCGTTGTCTTTTACTACATTTACATATACTGGTGAAAGAAAAGAAAACCTTTGAACAAAGGCCTAAAATGAAAGAACTAGTGTCCTGCTTTTCACTTCATAAGTGTATTACTTTTATTATTGTAATCCTTTTTTTACAAATGTTTTCCTCTTTTAGAAAGAACTGAGTGAAGTACGAACACCAGCTACAAATGTGAACAAAAAAATAAAATTTGAGGGGGAACCAAAAAAACCACCAATGTAAGTGCTGTTCTTTTTGTTATCAGAGTTACAGAGAAGCACTTAAAACCCCCAGTATATAACCAGTAATTAAATATGCACTCATTTTATCTCAACTAAACTTTATAAATTGTTTTATATTTCATTGTCCCGATGAGTTGGAAGCAGTATTATGGAAAAGTGAGGAAGTGGCACATTGAGGACTCTGAATGGCATGTAAAATAAACCTAAAGGAAGATGGCTGTTATGATTAATTTAGAAGTTATAGTTTGAGATTATAAGACCATAATACTTAAGGACAGAATTAGACAATTCAGTCCATTGAGGCTGTTCAGCTCATTGCTTTGCGGGTGATTCATTATCCCTCTCAACTCTCGCCTTTTGCTTGGTAACCTTTGTTGCTCTTACTGATCGAGAACCCATCATGTTCTGCCTCTACAGAACTGGTGACTGTGAATTTCATAGATCCACCACTCTGGCTGAAGAAACTCCTCCACAGCGATGTTCTAATCCTAGACTTTCCTACTATTAGGAACATTCTCTGCATGTCCACTTTATCTAGGCCTTTCAATATTCAGTAAGTTTCAATGAGACCTCTTCTCATTCTTCTAACTCCAGTGAATATAGGTCCATCAATCACATCTTTCGTTCCCAGGATAATTTTTCTGACCACCTCTAGATCCGCTCTATTGCCTGTTTAGATAGTGTCCAAAACTGTTTATAATATTCCGTGTGGTCTAATTAATGCCTTAAAAAATAAAATACCTCACAATATATAGTTGCTTTTGTTTTCTAATTCTTACAAAATAAATGTTAACATTTCATTTGCCATTCATACATCTGGTAGCATGCAAGTTAACCTTTAAGGAATCCTGCACAAGGTCTCCCAATTCTTTCTGTACCTCTGATTTTTAATTTTTTTTCCCATTTGAGTAATAGTCCACGCCTTTATTCCTTTACCAAAGTGAATGACCCTACACTTCCTTAAAATATATATTCCATCTTGCAGTTCCTTATCCATTCTCCTAAAATACCTAAGTCATTCTACAGGTTTCCTGCTTCCTTCTGCAACGCTACCTACCCCATCAGCTATCTGAATCAACCAGAAACATGGCTAAAAAACTATCAATTCCTTCATCCAAATCATGGCATAAATATGGAAAAAGGGAATTCATAACACAGATCCCTGTGGAACAGTAGTAGTCACTAACTGGCAATCAGTAAAGGCCTGCTTTATTCCCACAATTTGCCTCCTGCCAATCACTGCTCTATTCATGCTAGCATCTTTTCTATCTATTGTTAGCTTATTTAGAAACCTCATGTCTGGCACCTTGTCAAAGGCCTGAAAGTCCAAGTAAAAATTCATTGATCCTCCTTTGTCTATCCTGCCTCAAAGAATTGCAATGGATTTGTCAGGCAAGATCTCCTCTTAAGGAAACTACATTGACTTTGGCCTATTGTATCTTCTTGTTCTTATCATGTTACCACCTTCTAAGGATTTAATTTCAGTTTTTACAAACTGAACCACCCCCACCACCTCTGCCTACCTGACTCTTTTTGATACAATGTGAATCCTCAGTTGTTAATCTCCCAATTCCTTATCTGTCTATCTGCAACTGTGCTACAAGACCATCTATATTATTTTATACTGGATCCATTCAACCATACATAACTTCACTCCTGTATTCATCACCTTTGTTTAGACTAGAGAGGCTGCAGTGACTCTGCATGCTGGAGATGACCAAATCATATTAAAGGTTATAAAGAAATGCCAAAGGTTTGTTTTATGTGTCCTTTGTAATTTATAGAGTGTTGTTGCTTTTGGTGTTTGGTTGAGGAACTCTGAAGGAATGGATTTTGTAATACTTTTCTGAATTACAATTAGCCCTAAGTGCATCTTGAGTTTATTTTGGTACTTATAGGCTGAGGAATTTTAATCGATTGAGTAATTTCTATGTTTCAGGAATGGCTATCAGAAATTTTCTCAAGAACTACTTACAGGTGGTGAACTGAACCATTTGAATCTCAAAGATCGGATGGTGGAAATTGGGAAAAGATGGCGGAAAGTTTCTCAGGCTCAAAAGGATCGTTATAAAAAGATGGCGGAAGAGCAACAATACCAATACAAAATCAATCTAGAAGCCTGGCTTATGGTAACAAGCCTTACTAGTCTACAAATGGTAAAGGGGGAAATGGTGTAGTTAACATGTTGGAATACCAACATGTTGCCAAATCATATGCCCTAGTCATGAGACTGGAGTGAATCTAGTTATATCAAGCTTGGAAAAGGGGATTAGTCCCTTCCTGCCACTAAATGGCTGATTTGGTTCACGATTCTCAGAAAGTTATTGCATACTTTGGAAAGGAAATAGGAGTCTAAATATGGTGACCTAGAGAATGCGATCTGATAAAATGATCAAGGAATAATTTCACTGAGGTGTCAGTATCATCAAATAGTGGGCATAAGGTAAAAAACAGAGAAGATTAACATCTCTGACAGTTCACCTAAATTAAATGTGCTGACCTAAATTAACCTGCTCAGTGTGTTTTGACCAGCTACCATTCAGGAAATCAGAAGCTTGAGAGGAGGGAATTTCACTCAGACTTGCTAATGGAGTAGAAAAAGGCAGCCTAACCCTGCGTTACAGTCCATTGACTTCCTTTTTTAAATGCACATGTCTATCTAAGAGTCTAATGGATTAGCATCAACCATGACACCCAGTACTTAGTTTAAAATATGGTATCTTTAATTTAATCTCCCCTACATTTTCCTACACACACTTTAAAATGGTGTCCTCTGGTATTAACCATTGCTGCTGTCTATACCATTTTAAGTTTTATACACTGATCAATATACCTCTGACAATAGTGTAAAATGTTGTGATTGTAGTACTTAGTACTTTTATGTATTGCACTGTAAATCTGCTGCAAAACGAAATCAAATTTCAAGACTTGGAATGATGATAAATCTGATTCTGATGTGGGTCTCTATTGAGCACTAAGTGGGAAGGGAGCAGGGAGAGGGGAATTATCAGTAAATTAATTGATTGGAATCAAATGACTTTGCCTGGTATCTCTCCCAGCCCTAGCACTACTGCTTGTCCCACAGCATTCCATTGCTGCCATTCTTAACTTTCCATTTCCTTGCTAGATTTCGTGCATTCTAAGCACACTCCCTCTTGCTCCTTGTTGACAAGTAGAGTACTACCTATGGATATGTACATAAGACTTTGGTACAGTACACTATTTTCAAATCTGTTGTACATTTGGCTGAAAGTTTTCTCATCATGGTGAGCTTTTACCATAATGCTGACTCCCTACTACACTCTAAATGTTAGCAGCCAGTTTATGAAATCAAGATTGAAGTTTATTTAGCACATGCACATTGGAACATACAGTGAAATACATTGTTTACATTAACAAGTATCACACCCAAGGGTGTACAGGTGCCACAGTAGCATAAACGCTAGTGCATGCTATTAGAGCTGGAGGAGTTCGGAGTTCAACTCAGCGTTCAGGGCTGCATACTCAGCAACGACCACAGGACTGATCACTGAATGTCAACCTTTAAATCCAAGGACATATTTAAAGTTTACAGTTGGCACCTACATCTTGTATTCAGAAAGAAACCACATCTTCTTCAAATGTTGTTTTCAATAACAGTTATCTGATTTCCATAGATTTTTACCTAGTTTCTGCAGCTCAATTTTTGTTCTAAAGGACTAAAACGGTTAAAAAGAGTTTAAAAACTGCTCCTACGTGAGGAAATCTGCAGATGCTGGAAATTCAAACACACACAAAATGCTGGTGGAACACAGCAGGCCAGGCAGCATCTACAGGGAGAAGTACAATTGATGTTTCAGGCCGAGACCCTTTGTCAGGACTAACTGAAAGAAGAGATAGTAAGAGATTTGAAAGTAGGAAGGGGAGGGGAAAATGTGAAATGATAGGAGAAGACCTGGGGGGGGTGGGATGAAGATAAGAGCTGGAAAGGTGATTGACAAAAGTGATACAGAGCTGGAGAAGGGAAAGGATCATGGGATGGGAGGCCTCGGGAAAAAGAAAGAGGGAGGGGAGCACCAGAGGGAGATGGAGAACAGGCAAAGAGTGATTGTAAGAGGGGCAGAGAGAGGGAAAAAAAGGAGGGGGAATAAATAAATGAATAAGGGATGGGGTAAGGACGGGCATTAACGAAAGTTAGAAATTTCGATGTTCATGTCATCAGGTTGGAGGCTACCCAGACAGAATATAAGGTGTTGTTCCTCCAGCTTGAGTGTGGTTTCATCTTGAAGACAGAGCCGGTGGAAGAAGAGTTGCGTGTCATGGCGTACGCGGAACTCGCTGAGGTGTGGGCGAAGAGGGACAAAGCTGAGGCCCTTAATGAGGACAGAGCGCTCTGCCTCAGAGAGTTGAAGGTCGGAGGGATTGGTAAAGACCCGGCACGGATGAGAGATGGGATCAGAGGGGGGAGGGAGGCTGGTAGTGTCAGTGGAGAGGGAAGGGTTGGGGTGAGAGGAAGATGGAGCGTCTGAGGGTCCAGGAGTTGACAATGGAATCTGAGGGACAGGGAATTGCAGAGTGGTGATGGCGGAAGGGGAGACATGAGTCACAGTCGGAGCATGTGAAGACACGGTCTGGAGTTCGAGTTTGGAGTTGCAGCTGGAGGCTGACACAATCAAGCCTGCTTCTTCGGTGTTGGCTCCGTCTTCGAGCTTACTTCTTCTCACCTCCACCCCTTCTCCTGTCTTCAACCCTCCTCCTCTTCATGGACACCCCGCTCTGGTCTTCGGCCTGCTCTGGATCTCTTTATTGCTAATTGCTCACGGGGCATCAACCGTCTCGACTTCACCACGCCCTGTTCGAATTCCAACCTCACTCCTTCCGAACGCTCTGCTCTCCGCTCCATCCACACTAATCCGAACAGTACAAAACCCGCTGATAAGGGGGGAGCTGTTGTTGTCTGGCGTACTGACCTCTACCTGGCTGAGGCACTGTGACAACTCTCTGATACCTCCTTTTATTTACCCCTCGGTCATGACCCCACTAAGGAGCACCAGGCCATCGTCTCCTATACCATCATCAACCTTATCAGCTCTGGGGATCTCCCATCCACTGCCACCAACCTCAAAGTTCTCACACCCCACACTTCCTGTTTCTACCTCTTACCCAAGATCCACAAACCTGCCTGTCCAGGTAGACCTATTGTCTCAGCTTGCTCCTGCCCCACCGAATTCATTTCTGCATACTTTGACACTGTCTTATTCCCCCCCCCCCCCGTTCAATCTCTTCCCACCTATGTTCATGACACTTCTCAAGCTTTGAATTTTTTCAATGATTTTAAGTTCCCTGGCCCCCACCGTCTTATTTTCACCATGGACATCCAGTCCTTATATACCTCCATCCCCCACCAAGATGGTCTCGAAGCTCTTCGCTTCTTTTTGGATTCCAGACTTAACCAATTCCCCTCTACCACCATTCTCCTCCGTCTAGCGGAATTAGTTCTTACTCTCAATAATTTCTCCTTTGGTTCCTCCAAACCAAGGGTGTAGCCATGGGCACGCGTATGGGTCCCAGTTATGCCTGCCTTTTTGTTGGCTTTGTGGAACAGTCCATGTTCCAAGTCTATACCGGTATCTGTCCCCCTCTTTTCCTTCGCTACATCGACGACTGCATTGGTGCTGCCTCCTGCTCGCATGCTGAGCTCGTCGACTTCATTGACTTTGCCTCCAACTTTCACCCTGCCCTCAAATTTATTTGGTTTATTTCTGACACCTCCCTCCCCTTTCTAGATCTTTCTGTCTCCATCTCTGGAGACAGCTTATCTACTGATATCTACTATAAGCCTACAGACTCTCACAGATATCTGGACTATTCCTCTTCCCACCCTGTCCCTTGCAAAAAAGCTATCCCCTTCTCACTATTCCTCCATCTCTGCCATATCTGCTCTCAGGATGAGGCTTTTCATTCCAGGATGAAGGAGATGCCTTCCTTTTTTAAACAAAGGGGCTTCCCTTCTTCCACCATCAACTCTCAGACTCATCTCTCCCATTTCCCGCACATCTGCCCTCACCCCACTCGGGATAGGGTTCCCCTTGTCCTCCAATGTATAATTCTCTGTAACTCGCCACCTCCAACAGGATCCCACTACCAAACATATCTTTCCCTCCACCTCCTTCTGCTTCACTCTGTGATCGCTCCCTACGCGACTCCCTTGTCCACTCATCCCCCCCATCCCTTCCCAACGATCTCCCTCCTGGCACTTGTAAACGGAATAAGTGCTACACCTGCCCTTACACTTCCTCCCTCACCACCATTCAGGGCCCCAGACAGTCCTTCCAGGTGAGGCGACACTTCACCTGTGAGTCGGCTGGTGTGGTATACTGTGTCTGGTGCTCCTGGTGTGGCCTTTTATATATTGGTGAGACCCGACGCAGACTGGGAGACCGTTTCGCTGAACAACTACGCTCGTCTGCCAGAGAAAGCAGGATCTCCCAGTGGCCACACATTTTAATTCCACATCCCATTCCCATTCTGATATGTCTATCC
The DNA here is from genome assembly GCF_030144855.1 of Hypanus sabinus. Taxonomy (NCBI): domain Eukaryota; kingdom Metazoa; phylum Chordata; class Chondrichthyes; order Myliobatiformes; family Dasyatidae; genus Hypanus; species Hypanus sabinus. The sequence goes on from NW_026779019.1 coordinate 374,020, forward strand.
ACGGCCTCCTCTACTGTCAAGATGAATCCACACTCAGGTTGGAGGAACAACACCTTATATACCGGCTGGGTAGCCTCCAACCTGATGGCATGAACATTGACTTCTCTAATTTCCGTTAATGCCCCTCCTCCCTTTCTTACCCCACCCCTTATTTATTTTCCCTTTTTTTCTTTCCTCTCTTTTTTTCTCTCCCTGTCCCTCTCACAATCACTCTTTGCCTGTTCTTCATCTCTGATGCTTCCCTCCCCCTTTCTTTCTCCCTAAGCCTCCTGTCCCAAGATTGTCTCCCTTCGCCAGCTCTGCATACCTTTTAGAACATAGAATAGTACAGCACATTACAGGCCCTTCGGCACACAATGTTGTGCCAACCCTCAAACCCTGGCTCCCATATAACCCCCCCACCTTAAATTCCTCCATATACCTGTCTATTAGTCTCTTAAACTTCACCAGTGTATCTGCCTCCACCACTGACAAAGGCAGTGCATTCCAAGCACCAACCACTCTCTGAGTGAAAAACCTTCCTCTAATATCCCCCTTGAACTTCCCTCCCTTTACCTTAAAGCCATGTTTTTGCCAAACAAAATTCTTAGCTCTTAGCTTCATCCCACCCCCGTCTTCTCCTATCATTTCAGATATCCCCCTCCCCCTCCTACTTTCAAATCTCTTACTATCTTTCCTTTCAGTTAGTACTGACGAAGGGTCTCGGCCCGAAACGTCGACAGTGCTTCTCCCTGTAGATGCAGCCTGGCCTGCTGTGTTCCACCAGCATTTTGTGTGTTTTGCTTAAAAACTGCTCCTGTTCCTCAAATCTGGCTGGTAAAATTTATATGACATTTGAGAGTTTCCTAGCTAGACAAGCGGATTATCATTAACTGTTGTTTAATGGGTTGCAGATGCAATGTTAAAAAGCAGAATATACAGCAGCTTTGAGGTGGCATTTTATTTTGAACAAAATTTGATTCTGGCCACTGCTTTATTTTCTTAGAGCATATCCCCACAAGAGAGGGCAGCATATAAGGAATACACTTCAAATGTAAGTGATGAGTCATATTTTCACTAATATAACTTAAAATGCTATTAGTTTTATGAAATTAGTTACAAAGAAAATTTCTGTCATTGTTTTCTGCTTGCTTGCTTTTATGAATTGAAGCAGAGCAGTTATGGTCTGAACTAACATGTAATCATAAGGAAATTGTTGAGGTGCTTTGTTTTTATGTCTGATCACTGAGACGGTAGAGACTTGCTTTTCTAGGCTAAGATCTGTCTGGGGCTGGTGCATCTGGGGTATTACTGCTGATACTTTGATGTCTGAACTTGTCATTGACAGAAACGCAAAGGTACTGCAAAAGTATCCAGTTCAAATCCCAAAATGAAAGTCACAATACCGCAGAATGCAAGTGTAAGTATTGATGTTATAAGTTTATATACTGGGCTTTTTGCTATGCTTGGATCTTTCTGTCTTCCTGTTCCCAATTTACTGCCTCCTCTACTGCATAGATGAAGCCCCTCACAAATCTGAGGAGCAACATCTCATATTTTGTACGATTGGTCTTCAAACTGATGGATTGAACATCTTTCTTTAATTTACAATATGTACGCTCGACTACCTCCTGTCTTTCCTATTTGCATTTTGGTTACCCTCTCTGGCTCCCTTCATCCTCTTTATTCCATGATTCACTCTCCTCTTCTATTAAATTTCTTCTTCACTCCTTTATTACTTTCCTCCCAGCTTTTCACTTCATCCCCCTACCCCCACACACTCATCTACCCTCTTCCTGTTTGTATTCCTTCATTTCCTCCAGCTAAGTATTCTTTCTCACTTCCTTTCCAGTCATGATGAAATATTTTAGCCTAATACGTTGAATCTTTATTTATGCTGCCTGACTTGCTGATTTACTTAAGCATTTTCAGTGTTTTAATGTTTGTGATCTTTTTTGCTTCTCTGACTGAAGATTCTATAGTTACAAATACTGGGTTTATAAGGCTACAGGGAATGGGAGCAGAATTAGTCCAGTTAGCCTGTCAAGGTTCCTTTTGATCATAGTTAGTTTAAAATTCTTCTCAACCCCCATTTTTGTGCCTTTTTCCTGCAACATTTGAAGCCATTACTAATCAAAGCCATTAAATTCACACAAAATCTAGGCTATATTGGTTAACAGGAATAAATTCCACAGATTCAGGCTCTGGTTAAAGAAATTCCATTTCATATTTGTTGTAAAAGGACATTCTACTACTATGAGGCCCACTCATTCCCCACTCATTCTTCAAAAACTGCAGTAAGTACACTCCCAGAGTCATCAAACACTCCTCATACATGAACCCTTTAATTCCTAATATTATATGGATTGCCTCTTGAGACCCTCTCCAATATCAGAACACCTTTTTTTTAGATAAGAGGTCCAAAACTTCTCAAACTACTCTGAGTAATGGCTTATAAAGAAAGCCTCAATATCAGGGGGGCCATGGTATTGTAGTGGTTAGCACAATGCTTTATATTACAGACAAACCAGATTCAATTCCTGCTGCTATCGTATGGAGTTCTCACTGTGACCTCATTGGTTTACTTTTCCAAAAAAGTTCAAACTTGTGATAATGCCCCACCCCCACTTCCGCCTTCTACTCCATCCCCTTTTCCTTCTCTCTCCTTCTTTCCTGCCCGTTGTCTCCATCTGGGGCTCTTCTTTTCTTCCATGATCTTCTATCCCTACCTATCAGACTCCCCCCTTTCCAGCCTTGTATTTCTTGCACCAATCAACTTCCTGGCTCTTTTCTTCATCCCTCCCCCTCCCGATTTTACCTATCACCTTGTGCTTCTTTCTCCCCTCCCCCACCTTTTAAATCTACTGCTTTATCCTTTTTCCCAGAACTTGATCTTGGCCATAATGTTGACTATACTTTTTTTCATAGATGCTGCCTGATCTGCTGAATTCCTCTTGCATTTTACATAAGAACATAAGAAATAGGAGCAGGAGTAGGCCATGCGGCCCACCATTCAATAAGATCTTGGCTGATCTGTTCGTAAACTCAGCTCCATCACCTGCCTTTTCCCCATAACCCTTAATTCCATTACTATGTAAAAATCTATATAACTGTATATTAAATATATTTAGTAAGGAAGCCTCAACTGTTTCCCTCAGCAGAAAATTCCACAGATTCATCACCCTCTGGGAAAAACAGTTTCTCCTCATCTCTGTCCTAAATCTTCTCCCCTGAATCTTGAGGCAATGTCCCCTAGTTCTAGTCTCACCGACCAATAGAAACAACTTTCCTACTTCTATCTTATCCATCCCTGTTCAAAATTGTGTCTGTTTCTATAAGATCCCCTCTCATTCTTCGGAATTCCAGAGAGTACAGTCTCAGGAGACCCAATCTCTCCTCATAGGTTAATTCCCTCATCCCTGGATCCCACCTGGTGAACCTCCTCTGTACTGCCTCCAAAGCCAGTATATCTTTCCTCAAGTACGGAGACCAGAACTGCACACAGTATTCCAGGTGCGGCCTCACCAGTACCCTGTATAGTTGCAGCATGACCTCCCTGCTCTTGAATTCAATCCCTCTAGCAATGAAGGCCAACATTCCTTTTGCCTTCTTAATAACCTGTTGTACTTGCAAGCCAACTTTTTGTGATTCATGAACAAGTACTCCCAAGTCCCTCTGCACAACAGCATGCTGCAATCTTTCACCATTTAAATAATAATCTGCTCTTCTATACACACACATACCTATGCACACACACATGAACACACACATATGCACACATGCATGAACACAGGTGTGCACACACATGCACACACACACACACACAGACAGCACACCCAGACATATACATACGCATCAATACACATGCACGAACACGTGCAATCCCGCACTTAGACACACACACACACACACACTTTTTATGTTTAGTGAAACTTGGAAACATTTATTGAACTCTTTAAACCACACAACAAAAGCACACTAGAAATCTTTTATTTGATAACATCATTATGTCAGACCAGATTCTTAAAGTGAAACCCCATTACAATGTCAGTGATTGTGAATTATGTACAATACCCTACAACAGGGATAGACAACCTATGGCCTGTGGGCCAAATCTGGCCTGCGAAGGTATTTTGACTGGCCCACAAACAAATATTGGGATACAATGCTTATCCGGCCCGCCAGCGATTTTTCATATTCTGAGTGTTTCACACAATCGCACTGCATGGCATCCTGTTACACTGGCCCCAGGTTCTGTTATGTTCCAAACCAAACACTGGTATATACGAATGACAGGAAGGCAGACTACCTTATCAATATGTATTATATACTCTCTGTGCATGCGCAGGTGTTCAGAGATCCACACTAATTATCCAGATATTTACATGTACTACAATACTTGTTGAATAACTCGCGTTTCAAAATAAAATTGAAGAAAAAAATTCCAATGGCAATGAATGCAAACCGCAGGAAGGTAGACACTGAGTGCTGAAATTTCCAAGACACTTGACACTAGATTACTTCTTCAAAGAGCAAGCTGGGAAACTAATTTGTCTCATCTGCCTAGAAAAAGTTGCTGTGAAGAAGGTGGCAAATATCAGCCTTTTTGCTGATTTTCACTTGCATGCAAATGAGTTCAGGCTGTTTGCTACTCCTTTTGATGTGGAAGTGGACATTGCGTTAGAAGTTTTTCAAATGGAATTGATTGAGATGCAGTGTGATGACATATTGAGATTGTAATTTCATTCTGAAGATGCGTTAGTGCTTGTCTTCTATAGAAAATATATCCATCCAAGTGGGAAGTATCCTAACTTAGCGGACCATGCAAAAAAGATGGCATCATTGTTTGGCAGCACTTACCTGTTTGAGCAATTATGTTCAAAAATGAGGCACACCAAGAACCATTTGAGAACAAGATTGATTGATGCCCATCTGGATTATGTCTTGCTCTTGGCATCAACAAGTCTGACACCCAATATTGAGAAGCTTTCAAGCAACAAACAGCATCAAGTTTCACATCGATCTATCGACTGTATTAAATTTTTCTTTTTTATTATACTTAATTTACCACCATTCAATGTATCATTTTCGTACGTTTTATGTTTAAAGATTCTTTGTGTCCTTTTAATAGATTCAAAAGATGCTTTGATTGAAATAAATTGCAACTGAACTGGGTTCTTTGATTACTAAATAGGCATTCTTGGTTAAGCACAAATGATTTTCTAGCATGTGTTATTCATTAATTTGAGTCAAAACATAACTAGATGTATTTAAATGGCTAATTCCCAAATTTCAAGTTTTTATGTCATTTATCTGGCCCACCGTCCGCTCATTAATATGCACAATGGCCCACAGAGGCAAAAAGGTTGCCAACCCTTGCACTACAAGTTCAGTAGCTGTGGAGGACAAATGATTTAGTTGGAAAAGTTAGTTAAAAATTTTTCTAAACAGTAAACTTGATAATCCACTCTTAACATGAAAAATGTACATATTCTGAGCTATTAATGGTTATTGCAGGAAACGGAGGACTCTGAGGAGGAGGATGAGAGTGAAGAAGGAAAGGCCAACTCTTCAGGTTCTGATGATTCTTCAGGTTCAGACAGTGATGAAGATACTGAAGAGGAAAATGATGCAGATGAGGTAAATGCAAGGAGATTCTTTTGAAGTCTGCTGTTAGAAGCTGTAATGCATTAGGAATGTTCCCTCTATCCCTACCTAGTTTCAATGCAGCCAGTAAGTGAGTTAGTTCACTTTGAACATCTGTGTACTTACAGACCACTAGAAGCCATTGAAATATCATAGTGGCAGGGAGATTTGAGAAGTGAGCAGTGCCTGTTAACATTCTACATGCCTAGATTGTTATGAGACCATTTGGAGCTTTCTCTGCAGAGATTGTGAGGAACCATCAGACTGGATGGAAATATGATTTGAAAAGATGAATAGGGATAGGCGGGGCATTCTGTGCATATGAGATTGCAGGATTATTAGGTACTTAGCAAGGGCCGATAAAATGGTTAGATTTCAGCAGAGCAGCCATTGTTGGAATGAAAATTATTATATTGTGGAGCTGGAGGCTTTGGAAAGGAAAGGTAGATACATAGAACACAGAACATAGTACAGCACATTACAGGCCCTTCGGCCCACAATATTGTGCCGACCCTCAAACCCTGCCTCCCATATAACCCTCCACCTTAAAATCCTCCATATACCTGTCTAGTAGTCCTCTTAAACTTCACTAGTGTATCTGCCTCCACCACTGACTCAGGCAGTGCATTCCACACACCAACTGAGTAAAAAAACCTTTCTAATCTCCCCCTTGAACTTCCTACACCTTACCTAAAGCTATGTCCTCTTATATATGAGCAGTGGTGCCCTGGGGAAGAGGCGCTGGCTGTCCACTCTATCTATTAATATGTTGTATACTTCTATCATGTCTCCTCTCATCCTCCCTTCTCTCCAAAGAGTAAAGCCCTAGCTCCCTTAATCTCTGATCATAATCCATACTCTCTAAACCAGGCAGCATCCTGGTAATTCTCCTCTGTACCCTTTCCAATGCTTCCACATCCTTGCTATAGTGAGGTGACCAGAACTGGACACAGTACTCCAAGTGTGGCCTAACTAGAGTTTTATAGAGCTGCGTCATTACATCGTCTCTCTTAATCTCTATCCCTCGACTTATGAAAGTTAACACCCCATAAGCTTTCTTAACTACCCTATCTACCTGTGAGGCAACTTTCAGGGATCTGTGGACGTGTACCCCCAGATCCCTCTGCTACTCCACTCTACCAAGTATCCTGCCATTTACTTTGTACTCTGCCTTGCAGTTTGTCCTTCCAAAGTGTACCACCTCATATTTCTCCGGGTTGAACACCGCGTGTCCCTTCTCAGCCCACTTCTGCATCCTATCAATGTCTCTCTGCAATCTTCAACAATCCTCTACACTGTCCACACCACCATCAACCTTTGTGTCGTCTGCAAACTTGCCAACCCACACTTCTACCCCCATATCCAGGTCGGTAATAAAAATCACGAAAAGTAGAGGTCCCAGAACAGATCCTTGAGGGGCACACTAGTCACAACACTCCAATCTGAATGTACTCCCTCCACCATGACCCTCTGCCTTCTGCAGGCAAGCCAATTCTGAATCCACCTGGCCAAACTTCCCTGGATCCCATGCCTTCTGACTTTCTGAATAAGCCTACCGTGTGGAACCTTGTCAAATGCCTTACTAAAATCCGTGTAGATCACATCCACTGCACTACCCTCATCTATATGCCTGGTCACCTCCTCAAAGAACTCTATCAGGCTTGTTAGACATGATCTGCCCTTCACAAAGCCATGCTGACTGCTCCGATCAGACCATGATTCTCTAAATGCCCATAGATCCTATCTCTAAGAATCTTTTCCAACAGCTTTCCCACCACAGACGTAAGGCTCACTGGTCTATAATTACCCGGACTATCCCTACTACCTTTTTTGAATAAGAGGAAAACATTTGCCTCCCTCCAATCCTCGGGTACCATTCCCGTGGACAAAGAGGACATAAAGATCCTAGCCAGAGGTTCAGCAATCTCTTCCCTTGCCTCATGGAGCAATCTGGGGAATATTTCTTCAGGACCTGGGGACTTATCCATCCTAATGTATTTTAATAACTCCAACATCTCCTGTCCCTTAATATCAACATGCTCCAGAACATCAACCTCACTCATATTGTCCTCACCATCATCAAGTTCCCTCTCAGTGGTGAATACCGAAGGAAAGTATTCATTGTGGACCTCGTTCACTTCCACAGCCTCCAGGCACATCTTCCCACTTTTATCTCTAATCGGTCCTACCTCACTCCTGTCATCCTTTTGTTCTTCACATAATTGAAGAATGCCTTGGGTTTTTCCTTTACCCTACTCGCCAAGGCCTTCTCATGCCCCCTTCTTGCTCTCCTCAGCCCCTTCTTAAGCTCCTTTCTTGCTACCCTATATTCCTCAACAGACCCATCTGATCCTTGCTTCCTGAACCTCACGCATGCTGCCTTCTTCCATTTGACTAGATTTTCCACCTCACTTGTCACCCATGGTTCCTTCATCCTACCATTCTTTATCTTCCTCACCAGGACAAATTTATCCCTAACATCCTCCAATCTGCTCCTTGGTATCTCTGCTGTGTCCCTGATGACTGTGTTAAGAAACTGAACCCAAAGTTGGATTAACTCTAAATCATTTGGAAGGCTGAAGTGTTGATTAATAGGTGATAAGGAATAAAGTACATCTCAGGTGCAGGGTATGGGTGACAGGATGGCAGTCACAAGGACAAAAAGGAACACGCAACCTCATTAACAAGTATATTGCTCATGGGAGAATGAGATTTCATGCAGGTGAGAAACTGCTAGAAAGTTCAGCAGTCTAATGAACAAGGAGGCAATTAAATGAGCAAGAGGACTCTGACTTAGTTTTGATAACATTTTTAATTGTGACCTTGAGAGAGAGTACGGCGCCAGCTGAGACACGAGCTGGGAAGTCACCATGGTAACAGCTCAGAGCGGTTGAGTTAACGGACAGTTGGAATTCCGGATGGATTATAAAAAGTTGGGGCTGTTGGTCTGATAACAGCAGAGGAGACACAACACGGGAGAAGTGTGGAAGCTACCTGAGAAACCACTGGTGGGGTTTAAGAGGCCACGGACCGATTAATTTCGACCCCTGATTACCAGTGCGGATAAGAGCTTGCCTGTGGGGGTCTGCTGGTGGGGAACCCGTGCCGTGGGTTAGTAGACCATTCCCTAGAAGGGGCTCTGTCCAACTGTGTCTGTGTGGGGTTCACACGAAGTGACTCTAAAGACTTCGGAAGCAAGAACAACTAAAGCTGCCAATGTAAACATCAACTCAATTAACTCTCTCTCTCCATCAATTCAACTCGACGCAACACAAAGTGAACTGAACTGCTTATACTTCCATTACTTCCCTGACACTGTAAGACCGATTTCTACCTCCGGGACTATTATCTTTGTTTCCACACACACACACGTTTACGGAGATACATATATATAAAATAGTTTATAACCTGTATCGAATTATCCGGTTTAATGATATTAATTTGTAGTAGTAATAAATATAGTCTTAATTTATAGTAAACCAGACTCCATGTGTTTTCCGTTTCTGCTGGTCCTTTTCAACTTGTCACGGGATTCGTGACAAAGGGAAGTCACAGCTTTCACTAAGGTAGAACAGAGGTATTGTGGGAATACAGGTCCATAATTCCTTGACAGTGGCATCACAAGTTGATAAGTCATAAAGAGAGCTTTTAGCACAATGATCTTCCTAAACTATTGAGATACTGTTTTTAGGTGTATGAGAGATTGGTAAGGCCTAATTTCAGGAATTTTTACAGTTCTGTTCACCTGCCTACAGCAAGGATAGCAATAGAAATAATATGGAGAAAGTTTATAAGGATATTACCAGGACTGGAGGACCCAAGTTACAGGTTTAGGTTAAGACTTCATGGAATAGGTTATGACTTTATTTTCCGGAGGTTAAGAGATAGTGAGGGGTATAGATAAATACATCAAGCTTTTTCTACTGAGTTTGGGTGAGACTATATCTAGAGGTCATAGGGTAGAAGGTGAAATGTTTAAGGGGAGCATGAGGTTGAACTATTCCACTCGGTGGTGAGAGTGTAGGACCATCTGCCAGTGGAAGTCTTGGAAATGGGTCATATTTCAATATTTATGAATAATTTGGATAAGTATATCAATGGGAGGGATATGGAAGGTGATTGTTTAGACAGAGCTTGGTGTGACATAGCAGAATATTAATTTGGTGTAGGCTGGATGGGTTGAAGACTGTAATGCTCTACGATTTCATGGCTGATATCTGTATCCAAGTGTTTTGCTGGTGATTGTAGATAAACACCTCAGATTGGTTGGTATAAAACCTTGGGATGAAAAAATTGCCAGAATATGAACTACATTGGCTAAAGATGCATCCACTGGTATTACAGTAAATGAACATAGGAATATAAGCACCAACACGTGGAAATCTGCAGATGCTGGAAATTCAGACAACACACACAAAGTGCTGGTGGAACGCAGCAGGCCAGGCAGTATCTATAGGGAGAAGCGCTGTCGACATTTCGGGCCGAGACCCTTCATCAGGACTAACTGAAAGAAAAGATAGGAAGAGATCTGTAAGTGGGAAGGGGAGGGGGAAAGCTTGAAAGGTGATTGGCAACAGCTGGAGCTTTCTCTCCATGATCCTTTCCCTTCTCCAGCTCTGTATCCCTTTTGCTAATCAACTTCCCATCTCTTAGCTTCATTCCTCCCCCTCCTGTTTTCTCCTTCAATTTCGCATTTCCCCCTCCCCATCCTACTTGCAAATCTCTTACTATCTCTACTTTCAGTTAGTCCTGACGAAGGGTCTCGGCCCGAAACGTTGACAGTGCTTCTCCTATAGATGCAGCCTGGCCTGCTGTGTTCCACCAGCATTTTGTGTGTTGATAGGGATATAGGCAAAGAGTTTAGTTTTGCTGTACTGAGGTATTAATTAGGGTTGTGCAAATTGGTTCAAGAATTTTGTTTCTTAGATCCAGAGTTAAAGTGGAATTAGAGTTTTTCAGCAGGCTATATGTTTTGATGAATGATTATAAGCATATATTTGGAATATTATAAACATACTAGCAGATTGTAATTGTAATTTTTCATTTCTATTTACTGCTTTAAACTTTTCATGTGCACTTTTAGATCATTCTATAATAGTTAATTCTATAATTCTATAATCATTCTATAATATATAGGACTTGCAATCAATTTTTCACACAAATGAGCAATTTACAATAGAAATTGAAGTAATTTGTTTGCTACTTAGCCCCCTGTGGAATATTTGCCCTTACTCCTTTCCTTCCATTCCTTTAGCAGTACTAATGTTTAATGTTTAGGTGACTAATGTTTAAATCAGTTGTTTGCTGGCAAACCATTGCTTGTTGACCATTTTCGTGCTTATTTCCTAGAATGTAGTTGAAGATGAAGAGGAAGAAGAAAACCAAACTGACAGCAGCAGCAGTTCTTCATCTGAAGAGTCCTCCGACTCAGAATCTGACTGAATTTTGCTTTGATCTTCCTCAAACTAACAGGGGCTTAAAGCTGAGCCCTCATGCCCATACCAGCTTGTGGCAGAAGAAGACATGCTAAATTTAATGTGATATAGTGATCATTATCCAATACAATCGGTTTCTTGGAACAAATTTTCTGGGCTTTTCTGAGTTGTTTTAAACTCCTTGAAAACTACTAAATATGAAAGTAAGAACGGACCAAATGAAGAATTAATGGTTTTCACTGGAACAATTATAGTTACAAATTATTCAGAAATTACTCTCCAACTGTTTGGTAATGAGTGTTGTCAGGACCACTTAAAAAAGACTGACATAGAAATTTTCCGGTATTGCTTGAAATAAATTTTTTTATCAGTAGTTTAGGCACATAAGAACAAAGTTGTATGTTATTAAGAGTGAAGCCACTCAGTTTTTAAAGAAATGTTTCATTTATCAGGTTATTCATATTTGAATTGCCAGGCACAAAAGCTTTGATTTTTATTTTTTGCAGTATTGATTACAATGAAGTTGGTTTCTGCCTCATTTACATGGATGTAGTTCTGATCTCTTGTACAACCTTTGTGATTAAGGAGAACAGAAATATCAGGTCTTAATATTTCCCTTAAATTGCCTGTTCTGTTATTTTTATTGCATAAAAATACAAAGAATGTGCTTTAAGGGTTTTTTATGAATGGAATCTTCTTAGTAATGTCTTCTTAATAATGACTTAGTACAAAGTCATTGAGAAGTTTGCACCAAAGCATTTGCCCGTTCATTTTAGACAGATGGAAGAAATCTGCTTCTGTTATTCCCTTCCCATTAAGATTGCAAATGACTCTGTTGCCTTTCTAACATACTTCTTGCTAGTTATTTTTCTGCATGTTTATTTTTTTTCTTATAGTGCTTTATTTATGGAGGATGTAACTGCAGTGGCTAAGTAGTTTGTATCATCTTAGTTCATCAGTTTGATTTGACTGTAATGTCACAATATTGGTGAAAGTTAATTTTGATGCAGACAGCTTCATATTCTCAGATTCTGTTTTGTCCAGTTTAAATGGGATGTACATTAAATCATCGTCAAATATACTGAGAAGTTTTAATAGATAGTTTCAAGCTGGGTCTAGAATTGTAGAATTGAAAGAATTTATTCCTGAGGCCTTTAAGAGAGAAAGCGCAGAGCTGCTGAAGTCAAGTCACAGGTGTAGCCGACCTGGATTTGGAACATTACTATCTCACAAATTCAAGATTGCACAACCAGTGGCAAGACTGTTCGTGATTTCCTTGCACAACAGACTTGAAGAAGAATTATGAATTTGGGGATTGGGGTGGAGTTTGTTACTTATATACAAGATGTTTTCTAGACCCAGATTGAAAAGGGAGAGGCAGAATGAGAGCTTGTGGTTTCTTCAACCAAAGCATACCCTCTTGAATTAAATTGTTGCAAGTTCAATATAGAATTGGTAGAGGGTGGAAGATGGGTTGTGGTTTGGTGGAAGAATGCTGTGCATCTAAACCTTCCTATTGCAGCTTAGGTTAAACTCTGGATATCTTTTCAGCCTGTGCACAGCTTGAGATCAAGGTGGATGTCATTTTAAAGAATACTGAAAGAGATAGTTTGTCATATTTGTATTGGATTTGAATGAGGAATTATGGTATCTGTATATAATGTTTGCATTTTGCAACTTTACTTCCCATCTTATTTTCTGTTTCTTCCAGTAAGGCCTGAGGCACTGGGAGTGTGTACTGTAAGAGGTTAAATGAGTGCATTTTTGCACTCCAGTGAAGCTGTCCTAGTAACCCATACATTACTTTTAGCTTTTGTGACATTTTGGAAATTTTTCTAATATTTAAAGATTGTTTTTTAGAAAGAATGCCTTACTGATTTGTATTTGCTGATTCTTTCAATTAGGTGTTGGAACTACTGTAATATTTTATAGGGAAAGTGTCCCTTTTGTTCAAGCAGTCAACAGCAACCATTAAAAAATAAGAACTCATTTGCTAGGTGAATAGAATTATTTGAACTTGCCTTGGAAATACAGGGCCAATGAAAAGCACATGTACACAAAGTAGCATATTTTCAATTGTCAAAGGTTTGTATATTTGTTAAGCTCTCCAAGGTGGAAATAATTGTTGAAAATGTTGAAATGTCAGAAGTGCTATAAATACAATGTTCGTTTCATGGCACATCTAACTTCTGGATCTGAGAACATTTGATGTGGTAGGTTTAGTGGTTATTAAAACTGCAATCACATCTCTGGGCTATTGATCCATTGGCATGAATTCAAATAATTAGTGTTTAATTAAACCTTTATTACTCTTTTTAAAAAATGTGATTATCAGATTTCCTTTATGGTAATTGATTAATAAATGTTGCTGTGCTAATGACATTCATAACTCTTTAAATAAAAACTGAACAATCAGGCTCTATGGTTGAGATGGTACATAGATGAAATCGGCATAGCTGAACTAACTGTGTCTTAGCTTACATAGGGAAATCTAAATGCCACTTTGTAAATTGTAGAGTCATCAGATGAAATAGATAAACAAATCAATTTAGCGGTGTTTTTCTTGAGTACACTCATCTTTCCCAAAGTTAATTCTTTTATTTAGTAATACATTGCAGAATTGGCCCTTCATTATGTCCTGTCACCATCAACACCACAACCCCAATCAACCCTAATCTCAAAACTGGACAATTTACAATGATCAATTAACCTACTGAGTAAGTCTTTGGAATATGGGTGGAAACCTGGGCACCTGGGGAAATTTTCATGTATTCCACAGCGAAGACATATGGAGATTTCTTACAGAACAATGCCAGAAGGGAACTCCAAACTCTGGAAAACCCTGAGTTGTAATAGCATTATGCTAACTGCTATGCAACAGTGGTATTCAAGTTGTCAACCCAATTTCTTGTTTTAATGTTTCCGATGTGAGGTATTCTTAAATGCATACTCCAGTTGTGAACAGAAATTCAAAGATTTCCCAAGTCCAATGAGTTAAGTTTGGTAACCCATTAACAATTAAATCGCTATCAATTATTGATTAATTATTGCTGAAATATAGTAACATGATCTCTTTAGAGACAACAGGAAAAAGTTTCATTTTTCATTTGTTTAAAAATTATTCCATGCTAGTATAGCTTTGCACTGCAGAAAAGATAGTTTAGTTGACTGTTATTCAACAGAGCAGCAGTGGCTGGAGTTTATGCGAGAAGTGAGGAAGGTGCAAGACAGATATATTCCAAAGAAGAAGAAATTTTCGAATGGAAAAAGGATGCAATTGTGGCTGACAAGAGAAGTCAAAGCTAAAGTAAAAGCAAAGCAGAGGGCTTATAAGGAAGCAAAAATCAGTGGGAAGACAGAGGATTGGGAAGTTTTTAAAAGCTTACAAAAGGAAACTAAGAAGGTCATTAAGAGGGAAAAGATGAACTATGAAAGGAAGCTAGCAAATAATATCAAAGAGGATACTAAAAGCTTTTTCAAGTGTATAAAGAGTAAAATAGGTGAGAGTAGATATAGGACTAATAGAAAATGATGCTGGAGAAATTGTAATGGGTGATAAGGGGATGGCGGAGGAATTGAACGAGTATTTTGCATCAGTCTTCACTGAGGAAGACATCAGCAATATACCAGACATTCAAAGGTGTCAGGGAAGAGAAATATGCGTAGTCACAATTCCGAAAGAAGAAGTACTCAGGAAGCTGAATAGTCTAAGGGTAGATAAATCTCCTGGACCAGATGGAATGCACCCTCATGTTCTGAAGGAAGTAGCTGTGGAGATTGTGGAGGCATTAGCAATGATCTTTCAAAAGTTGATAGATTCTGGCCTGGTTCTGGAGGACTGGAAGATTGCAAATGTCACTCTGCTATTTAAGAAGGGGGCAAGGAAGCAAAAAGGAAATTATAGACCTGTTCGCTTTACATCGGTGATTGGGAAATTGTTGGAGTCGATTGTCAAGGATGAGGTAACGGAGTACCTGGAGGCATATGACAAGATAGGCAGAACTCAGCATGGTTTCCTTAAAGGAAAATCCTGCCTGACAAACCTAGTGCAATTTTTTGAGGAAATTACAAGTAGGCTAGTCAAGGGAGATGCAGTGGATGTTGTGTATTTGGATTTTCAGAAGGCCTTTGACAAGTTGCCGCACATGAGGCTGCTAAACAAGGTAAGAGCCCATGGAATTACGGGCAAGTTACATACGTGGATAGAGCATTGGCTGATTGGCAGGAAACAGAGAGTGGGAATAAAGGGATCCCATTCTGGTTGTCTGCCAGTTACCAGTGGTGTTGCACAGGGGTCCGTGTTGGGGCTGCTTCTTTTTACGTTGTATATCAACGGTTTGGACTATGGAATAGATGGCTTTGTGGCTAAGTTTGCTGATGATACAAAGATAAATGGAGGAGCTGGTAGTCCTGAGGAAACAGTCTGCAGGGAGTCTTGGATAGACTGGGGGAATGGGCAAAGAAGTGGCAAATGAATTACAATGTCAGAAAGTGTACGGTCATGCACTTTGGTAGAAGAAATAAACCGGCAGACTATTATTTAAATGGGGAGAGAATTCAAAGTTATGAGATGCAACGGGACTTGGGAGTCCTCGTGCAGGATACGCTTAAGGTTAACCTCCAGGTTGAGTCGGTGGTGAAGAAGACGAATGCAATGTTGGCATTCATTTCTAGAGGAATAGAGTATAGGAGCAGGGATGTGATGTTGAAACTCTATAAGGAACTGGTAAGTCCTCACTTGGAATACTGTGTGCAGTTTTGGGCTCCTTATTTGAGAAAGGATGTGCTGACATTGGAGAGGGTTCAGAGAAGATTCACTGGAATGATTCCGGGAATGAGAGGGTTAACATATGAGGAACGTTTGACCGCTCTTGGACTGTACTCCTTGGAGTTTAGAAGAATGAGGTGGGACCTCAGAAACATTTCGAATGTTGAAAGGCATGGACAGAGTGGATGTGGCAAAGTTGTTTCCCATGGTGGGGGGAGTCTAGTACGAGAGGACATGACTTGAGGATTGAAGGGCGCCCATTCAGAACAGATGCAAAAAAAAATTTTAGCCAGAGGGTGGTGAATCTATGGAATTTGTTGCCACGGGCGGCAGTGGAGACCAAGTCATTGGGTGTATTTAAGGCAGAGATTGATGGGTATCTGAGTAGTCAGGGCATCAAAGGTTATGGTGCGAAGGCAGGGGAATGGGACTAAAGGGGAGATTGGATCAGCTCATGATGAGATGGTTGAGCAGATTCGATGTGCTGAATGGCCAACTTCTGCTCCTTTGTCTTATGGTCTTACTCAAACCATAGATGAAGTTGGCAGGTTATAAAATAACCATACTAAGGATTAAATAAATTACATAGGCATGTTTGTACTGCCCAGTTACTTGCAATGGAACTGAAAGAATGAAAAGCAGAGTGCAACTTATTAATTAAAAAAAGCAATAATAAAGCAACCTTAGTGCAATATGTTACAAATGGGGAGGGGGGTGAATAATTTCTGATTTTGGTTTTCCAGTCCAGATCTAAGGTGAGGGATAATTGAACATTATCAAATTGGCAGTTAGGAATTTGGCAGTTTTTTTTCACTTGTGGCACATGTTGTGGATACCTGCAATAGACTGATCTTCCATGAGAAATAGCTAATCATACTCATAATTAATGTCTGTGTGGAAGACTTTCTAAATGTGGTGAGGACATTAGCCTGACTTTCCAGTAGAGTCCCTGAATAAACACAATGTCATAGTTGGTCGACTAATGTCAATGGCAATAACCGGAACTTGTGTTTTAAAAGGTTTGTGTGAATTGGAACTTAAATCTATACTGGTCCAACCTTGATATTAATATTTGGAAACTTCAGAAAGTTAGACTACCAAAATTATTTTGACATTGACACTAGTGATAATTAAGAGGATTTTTGAGAAGGGTTTTAACCGAAAAGGCTTTAAATAGTTTACAAGAAAGAGCGCATAAATGTAGCTTATATTGTTCAGAGTAATATAATGGCATGATCTGACAAAATAGTTTGGCAAGTTCTTTGGCAGGGAGAATGGGTGGACTACAAGAGTAAGAGGATATTCTTAAAATCTCCAGTGAAAGATAATTTAGGAGATAGAAAATTAGGATTCAAGGATATCAGGTCTGAATTTCTCATTATTAGTTGATTATAACACCATCGGAATGAATGTTAGGAACACACACAAAATGATGGAGAAACAGCAGGCCAGGCAAAGTCTATAGAAAAGAGTAAACATTCAAGGTTTCTAGCTGAAACCCTTTGTCAGGACTGGAGAAAAAAAAAGCTGAGTAGAGTGAATGATGAGGGAAATGGATTGCCATTTAGAGGCAGAGCTGTCAATGCTAAAATGTTAATAGAGGCAGATTAATCCTCTGCCATTCAAAAAAACCCATTCCAGATCTACCCAATTCCACGTTGCTATAGTTTCATGGAATTCCATTTACTCTCTACCTAAACATTTATTGCTGCTTCCGAAGAATATTCAATTACCAACCAACCACAGCAGTTCAGTGTAGAATTCCAAAGTTTCAAAACATTTCAATTTCCTGATGTAATATGCAGACAAGCCAACTAATGGAGAGATCATATTGGATCTGGTTCTAGGTTATGAACCTAGTCTAATGTCAGATTTCTCAGTGGGTGTGGTCAGAGGCAGTAGCCATACCCCTGGCCTTTGCCTTCGACTGGAAGAATGGATAATGTTGGAAATTATTTAACTGGAGGAGGAAGAATAATGATGTTTCTGGCCAGGAACTTAGGAGCTTAAATTGGGAATTGGTATACTCAGGGAAATACATATGGAAATGTGGACATTATGGAAAATGAATGGGAAAGGATGATATGATGAAGAAACCATGGCTGTGGAATATTTTGTCAAGAGGAAGGAAAAATCTTACTTCAGGTTTACAAATTAAGGATGAGACTCTACAAATTACAAATTACCCAGGAACAGGCTGAAATAAATGAACATACAGGAGCAAGAAAGAGGCATGAGAAGGCCTTGGTGAATAGAAGTGAATATCACCATGCATCTTACACATAGCTGAAATACAGGAGGATGACAGAATGAGGATAGGACCGATCAAGGACATAAGCAGAAACATGCCTGGTATCAAAGAAGGTAGGGGAGGTCCTTAACGAATAGTTCACTTCAGTTTTTACCAGTGAGAAGGATCTTGAGTTTGTGATGACAGTGGAAACAGTTTGACGTGCCTGAATGCGTCAATGTTAAGAAAGGATGTTCTGGAAATTCTGAAAAAAAAAGATCTTAGGGGCCTGATAGTATACACTACAGGTTACTATTTGAACTGAGAGGAGAGACTGGTGTGGTGATGATATTTACAATTTTATTGGCCACAAGGATAGTACAAGATGATTAGTAAAAGAAAGCTGGACTTAATTTTGTGACAATATAACAACATTGTAAAAATACAGGGAATAAATTTGTTTGTGTTATTAAACATAGAGCCCACATTAACAGTGTCCTATATCTTGCAATGAGCTGAATAATGATAATTTGTGTAAAATAATGAATGTTAACTGAGACAGCTGTGCTTTCCTTTGAATATTTTAACTGCAATTCAGCAAAAGTGACTGAAGCACATCAGCAGACTTGACTGTTTATTTTCTGAAGGTGGATATCGCAGTGTTTCAGGTAGTGTCCCACAGGTTTCCCAGCTCTTGCTGACATTGGTGTCAGGAGAGCAAGACAGAGCTTCCTCCAGGGCTTCCACAGCCGTGGTTATCTGTACAGGGTCATGATTATTGATGGTGTCAATGCATGGCCTCCCCTCCCTTCTGGAATGATATCTTCTCAGCTGAAGTTTTACCTTGCTGCACATGGGAGAGTGCTGTGGTGATGACCTTTACAATTTTATTGGCCATAAGGATAGTACAAGATAGTTGCCAACATAAAATCACTAATACCAAGCCAAGTCTCAGTTCGAATAGTAACCTGTAGTGTATTCCAACAGGCCCTAAGATCTTTTTTTTTCAGAATTTCCAGAACATCCTTTCTTAACATTGACGCATTCAGGCACGTCAAACTGTTTACACTGTCATCACAAACTCAAGATCCTTCTCACTGGTAAATGTGTTATGGATTTGGTGAAACATAAAATGTCTTATTTCAAATTACTTGCTTCTCATTTTTTGTCTTAGCATGCTCCTCCCTGGATAGAGTAACACACACAATAATTTGAAGAAATTCAGTACCAATTAAGGATCTCAGCCATAAAAAAATATACTTGCTTTTATAGATGCTGCCTGACTTGATGAGTACTTCCAGTATTTTGTGTATTCAAGATTTACAACACTTAAAAGAAACTAAATTTTATGATATTCTGTTTGTTAAGTTATACTTTCAGATGGTACTCTCAAAGAGCAGTTTGGACTGTTGAGAAAGGATTGATGGACCTGAACCAATCTTGCTGATATACAGGGATTAACTCATGTTGAATGATAAAATCAAAGGTCTGGCAGTTACCTGGTGTCAACAAAGGTACGTAACATTATTTTGGTTAATTCATAATTTTTATTCTACTACTCTCTGATTCTGTCATGTATTAGCCAGCTGGTTTTATCAACAGTGAACACACAAACACAGTCAAATACAAAATGTACCTCCATGCACAACACATACACACACACACACAAAACATAGACAAGCAACACACATACTCAAGACGCACACATGCATAACAGATGCACTCACACAACGCCTACAAGCATAAACAAGCATAATGAGCACACACAGCTGCACAGACAAACACAGATAGACACAACAATACAGGATGTACAACAACCATAAACACACACAACACATACAACTAGATGCCAACTCATTCACACACACATACAAAGCACACACACAGGACAACCCCTCCACACACACTAGACACACACAAAACACACTGACACCGACACACACAACACACACACAAAGTACATAAACAGATATACACAGAATATACACACATAAATGCACATACAAATACATAATAGACACATAACACTCACAACAAACACACATACACTGCACATACATGCACAAGAAAACACAAAGTCACAGACCACACACAAGTCAGATACCTATAGAGAGATACACTCACAGATACAAGCACACACAAAAAGTACCAAATGCATACACAACAGAAACACATCCACATGCACAACAGACCCATACAACACACTCACAACAAACACAGATAGCACACAAAAGCTGCAGGCACACAACACAGAAACACACACACACACATACAGTCATACATGCACACACAGAAGCACACAAATATACACAACACAGATGTACAATACATGCATGTACATCACCAATACACAAACAACCCACATGGATACACAACACACAGACAAGCAAGTACACACATAAATCACAAACCCACACACAACACACAGACATGCACAAACAGATGCACACAGCACAAAAATATGCACAACACGCATGCATCACACACACACAAACACCACAGACACAACACACAAGCAGAACAGACACACACGAACAACATAAACACACTCATGCCCACACACACAACACATGCAAGGTGCATATGCTGTACAAGTGCACAGACACATGCACAAAACACACATACATAATACATATAGATACACTAAGCATATGCGGAATGCATACAGACAGCATACATACCCACTGACACATACGAACTGTCATGCACACAGAAACACAGACATACACAATACACACACAGCACAAAATCATGCACAGACACATGAAGGTGTATCTGTAGGTGTAAACTGTGTGTGGTGTGTGTGTGTGTGTGAATAGCTATTTGTGGCTTTCTGTGTTTTTTTGAGCATGTGTCTGTGCTGTTGTTAGTGTAGGTGTGTCTGGATTGATGTTTCTGTTTGAGTGTGTGTGTCTGTCTGCGAGTATGCAACAGTGCCTGTTTGTGTGAATATGTGTTCATTGTGCATATCCATGTGTGCGTGTTTGTATGTGTGTATATATCTGTGTTTATCTGTCTCTGTATGTGCCTGAAAGTGTGGGTTTCAGTGTGTATATGTGTGTGTATGTGTATCTGTAAAGATCTGTATTTGTACTTGTGCATTTGAGTGTACCCTTATGTGTCTCTGTATGTGTCAGTGTGTGTTTGTAACTCTGTGTGTCTGTGTTTCTGTGAGTTTCAGTGTGTGTCGGCTTCTGTTGGTGTGTGCCTGTGTGTGTCTGTTCTTGTGCCTATTTACCTATGTGAGTGTGTACATGCATGTGTGCATGTGTCTGTGGGTATGTGTATGCATGGGCTGGGTGCATGTGAGTGTGTCCACATCTGTGTGTGTGCGTGTGTGTGTGTGTCTGCTCTGTCTGCATGTGAGTGTGGCTGTGTGTGTATACATATGTGACTATGTGTGTGTGTGCATGCGTAACTGTGTGGGTATATGGGTCTGTATGTGTGAGTGTGGCTGTGTCTGCATGTGAGTGTGTCCATATGTGTGCGTGCGTATGTGCGAGTGTGAATGTATGTACATTATGTGTATGCATCCATGTGTATGTGCATGTGTGTGTGCATGTCTGTGTGCTTGTGCTGTGTCTGCATGTGTGTCTCCATTGTTATGAATGTACCACAGCTCTGAGGGGCCGAAGGGGCGGGAGCAGCCCCCTCCTTCCGGAGAATCGCAAGAGCACTATTAATTCGGGTCTCGGACCCAGGCAAATGACAGACAATGTAACGGTTTTGGCCATTGCTCTTAGAGACACCTGTGCTGAGGGCATGTCCCTGCTACGTGACAGCTACCACGGATATGGACACCCTCGGGCAATGTGGGGGTGGGGATTGCATCACCCTACTTTGATGGACATCTACAACTCTGCAAGTCAAGATAAAAGGGGACTGCAGAAGATGGTACCCCAGCGACGCACCAGAAGGACTCGATCGCTCAACGCTCCCGTGATAGCTGGAAGCCATTCAAAAGCCACGTGCGCTCCGTAACTCCTTTGCCTGGGGAGCGGGTGGCTGATGATACCGAGAAGGACTTCGAACTAATAACAGGAAAACAACGGTCCCCTGATTAAATGGAGTTGCTTCGTCAAAGACCCGGGCAAGTTTTTCCGTTTCTCCTCACTCTCTCTGAAACACGTGAAACCCAGCGATTCCCCAAAAAGACTGAAGCCTGTAGACTTCTGAGTGACTTTTATATTTCCAACGGACAATATATTATCCCCTAGACAACAGTCGAGATTATTTCTTAATGATGATTATTGGTATACCCGCGCTTTAGATTGAGTTTTGCCGATGTATATGTTCTGATTGTTTGTATTAAGCTTACTTTTGTGCCCCCCCCCCATGAATAAAACCGTTTGAAAATAGTGCCATCAGACTCCAACGGACCTCTCTATCTTTGCTGGTAAGTTATCCAGTTACGGGACACGTAACAACTTGGGGGCTTGTCCGGGATTTGACACCAAATTGGGAGGCCAGTGAATCGGGCTTGTAGTCAAAAACTTGAATCTGGTTACGCGGGTAGCCAGACGGGAAACCAGCAAAGATGGACGTGGGTGAATTTATGAAAAACCCAACTGTGGGGGTGCTAGAGGCGGCCACCAAATCAGACTTGTTAAATTTAGCGAAGGGGTTGAACCTCGCAGAAGTGAGGTCGTCCATGAAAAAGCGGGAGGTACGAAGGGCCATAACCCAGTATTACATTGGGAAGAAGGTGTTTGAAGCTGAGGTATTGGGAGATATCCCTGAAAAGGTACCATCAAGTGGGACGGTTCAGTTAGAGGTGGAGAAATTAAGGCTGGAACATGAAATTAAGTTAAAAGAGCTGGAAGCGGCTGAGAGAGAGAAAGAAAGGGTTGAGAGAGAGAGAGAAAGGGTTGAGAGAGAGAGAGATAAAGGGAGAGGCAAAGACAGCATGAAATTCACCTAAAGGAGCTAGAAGCAGTCGAGAAAGAGAAACAGAGGCAACATGACTGGGAGATGGAGAAGATGAGGAACGAGTGAAGAGATAAAGAGTTAGACCAAGCGGAGTGGTTTAATGTTAGTAGGGAGTTGAGATTGGTACCCCCGTTCGAGGAGACAGATGTCGATAGTTATTTCTTGCTTTTTGAAAAGGTGGCAGTAAATCAGAAGTGGCCAAAAGAGCAGAGGGTGGCGTTGTTACAAAGTGTGTTAAAGGGGAATGCCCAACAAGCATATGCGGTGTTGTCCCTGGAGGAGGGAGAAGCGGAGAATTATGCTGAAGTAAAGGAGGCCATTTTCCAGACTTATGAATTGGTACCTGAGGCCTATAGACAAAAGTTTAGAAATTTAAGGAAAGGGTGGAATCAAACTTATACCGAGCTAGCCAATGAGAAGGGGGTGCTCTTGGACCGTTGGTGCACCACGGAAAGGGTGGACGAGGATTATGGGCATCTCAGAGAGTTACTGTTGATTGAGGAATTTAAAATTTGTGTTCCGGAGGAGATCCGGATGTATTTGAACGAGAGGCCGACTAGGTCCGTCACAGAATTTGCTAGGTTCGCAGATGAATATGCCCTAACTCACAAGACAAAGTTTTCCTCGACAAAAAGTTACCTGAGAGACCGTGGGAACAGTAGGGAAAGCCCGCCGGCTAAGGTAGAAACTCAGCCGGGAGCTAGCCGGAAAAGTGAGGATACCAGGCCAGAAACCTGGAGATTTCCTGGTTTGACCTGTTTTAATTGTGGAAAGGTGGGACATATTGCATCTAAGTGCCCCGCTCCGAGGAAGGAGCCAGAAAAAAGGGAAAGCAGCTATCCCTATAGGATGTATCGCGTCGATCGGAAAATCGGCGAGAGGGCCCTCGGTAGATGGAGTACAGGAGGGGCGTGAGACGTTTAGTTCCATAGGAACCGTGTCCCTGGAGGATCCAGTACGGATCTGGAGAGACCGTGGAGCTGAGCTATCATTGATTAGCCGTAAAGTGCTAGAGTTCGGACCTCCGACGGGAGAGGTAGCCCTGAGAGGCATTGGAAAATGGACCGAAGTGGTACCCTTGCATAGGATCCTTCTAGATTGTGAGTTGGTGTCGGGACCAGTGGAGCTGGGGGTCCTGCCGGAGTTGCCGGGGGAAGGAGTGGATGTCCTTCTGGGGAATGACCTAGCGGGAGGGAAAATGGGAGCAGCCGTGAAGCTGACAACCCAGCCTGCGAGGATTGAGGCCCCTCCCTCAGATCTGAAGATATACCCCACCTGTGCGGTCACTCGCAGCATGTCAGTCTAAATCTGGCCGGTTTTGATTTGGCCGACACGTTTTTACCGACTCTGTACCAGCGAGGGTTCGAGGAAGGTAAACCGGAGAGTAAGGAGGGGGGAGAGAGTAAACAGGGGGAGGTAGACCTGCCCTTAGCCAGACGAGAGATTGTACAGGAACAGGAAAGGGACGAGGAGCTGATAGCCTTGAGAGAGTTGGTTCTTTTGGAGACCGAGGTTGAAACCGAGCCCGAAGGTTACTACCTGAAGGAGGGTGTGTTGATGAGGAAGTGGAGGCCCCCCAAGGTGTCGGTCGAAGAGGACTGGGCGGTGGTACATCAGATAGTAGTCCCGAAAGCGTATCGGGACGAAATTCTGAACTTAGCTCATAAGGGACCGTTAGGTGGGCATTTGGGAATAACGAAGACAGTGGATCGGGTTCAAAGAGAGTTCTATTGGCCAAACCTGAGAAAAGAGATTACTGAATATTGTGAAAGGTGTCATACCTGCCAAATGGTGGGTAAGCCGAACCAAGTTATCCCTAAGGCACCCCTCCGACCCATCCCCGCGTGCGAGGAGCCTTTCTCCCGAATCATTGTGGATTTTGTGGGACCCCTACCTAAAACTGCGAGGGGGCGGCAGTATATCATGACCATGATGTGTGCCGCTACACAATTTCCAGAGGCTGTGCCTCTGGGTAATATTAGCACCGCTGTGGTGGTGAGGGCCCTCATCAAATTCTTTACCACAGTGGGCTGCCTAAGGAGGTACAGTCGGATCAGGGGAGTACCTTCACACCTAACACATTTCGGCAGATGATGACCCAGCTAGGGGTCAAACAAATTCTAGCCTCCGCGTACCACCCGGAATCCCAAGGGACGTTGGAAAGGTTCCACGCTACACTAAAGACCATGCTTAAAACTTATTGTCAGGAGAATGTTCGAGACTGGGATGAGGCTTTACCCCTTCTGTTATTTGCCGTCAGGGATACAGTCCAGTGCTCACTGGGGTTCAGTCCGTTTGAGCTCATTTTCGGTCACAGGCCCAGGGGCCCTCTAACCCTCCTGAGAGAAAAGTGGTCTAGCCCGACCGTTCAAGTCAGTGTGATCGACTATGTTCTGAAATTCCCGGAGAGGCTGCATAAAGTACACGCCTTGGCAAAGGAAAACCTTAAAGACTCCCAGGAAAAAATGAGCCAGTGGTATAACCCAAGAGCGAGAGAACGAGAGTTTTACGTAGGCGACAAGGTTTTTGTCCTATTTCCGGTAGTTACCCATCCCCTTCAGGCGAGGTTTCAAGGACCATATACAGTGCGTAAGAAAATAGACTCGCTGAATTACGTGATTGAAACCCCCGATCGGCGAAAGCCGACCCAGTTAGTTCACGTGAACATGGTGAAAAGGTACCATGACACTACCCCCGCGGTGGTCGGTGCGGCCATTAAAACCGATCACAACCTGTTGGTATTCCTGGCCAATATGGAAGATAAAAACTGGAGGTTATTGAGCTGGAGTCTGATGCTGCAGGAATTCGATATTAAGATACAGCACATTAAGGGGAGTGGTAATGTACTAGCAGATTGTTTATCTCGATGCTGAACTAAGTGTATAAATCTTGAGTCTTCGGGTTGTTATGAATGTACCACAGCTCTGAGGGGCCGAAGGGGCGGGAGCAGCCCCCTCCTTCCGGAGAATCGCAAGAGCACTATTAATCCGGGTCTCGGACCCAGGCAATTTATCTTGACTTGCAGAATTGTAGATGTCCATCAAAGTAGGGTGATGCAATCCCCACCCCCACATTGCCCGAGGGTGTCCATATCCGTGGTAGCTGTCACGAAGCAGGGTCATGCCCTCAGCACAGGTGTCTCTAAGAGCCCTGGCCAAAACCGTTACATTGTCTGTCATTTGCCTGGGTCCGAGACCCGGATTAATAGTGCTCTTGCGATTCTCCGGAAGGAGAGGGCTGCTCCCGCCCCTTCGGCCCCTCAGAGCTGTGGTACATTCATAACAGTATGCATCTGTGTGTGTATGTTCATGTGCGTATTTGTGTGCTTGTGCTGTGTCTGCATCTGAGTGTCTCCATGAGCACGTGTCTATGCCTGTGTGGTCTTCCTGCATGTGATTGTGTCCATCTATGTGTGTGTGTATCTGTGTATTTGAGTGTATGCACCTGTGTGTATGTAAGTTCATGTGTTTGTTTATGTGCATGTGTGTGTGTATGTGTCTCCATGAGCACGTGTCTATGCCTGTGTGGTCTTCCTGCATGTGATTGTGTCCATCTATGTGTGTGTGTATCTGTGTATTTGAGTGTATGCACCTGTGTGTATGTAAGTTCATGTGTTTGTTTATGTGCATGTGTGTGTGTATGTGTATGTGTGTGTGTGTGTTTGTGTGTGTGTGTGTGTGTGTGTGTGTGTGTGTGTGTGTGTGTGTGTGTGTGTGTGCGTGCGCATGTGTGTATGTGTGGGTGTTTGAGTGTATCTGAACATTTGCTGTGTCTGTGAGTTTTTCTGTGTGTGCGTATGTATGTTCATGTGTGTATATGTGCGTGTTGCTGTATGTACGCGTGTATGTATGTGTGTGTGTGTGTGTGTGTGTGTGTGTGTTGTGTCTGCATTTCTGTGTCCATGAGTGTGTCTGTATATGTGTGTGTTTGTGTGCATGTGTGGGTGTATATCTGTGTGTGTGTACGTGCATGCATTCTGTCTCTGTGAATATATGTGTGTGTGCTGTGTCTGCATGTGCATGTGTGTATGTATGTGTATGTTTGTATGTATGTGCATACATGTGTGTGCACATATGCGTCCTTGTGTGTGAGTGCATATGTGCATGCGTGTGCTGTGGCTGCACGTGTGTTAGTCCATGTGTGTGTCCATGAGTGTGTGTGTGTGTGCTTGTGTCTGCATGTGCATGCGTGTGTACGTGCCTGCTTATGCTGTGTCTGTGTATGAGTGTCTCTGTGTTGTGCGTATGTGTGTGTATGTGCGTGCTTGAGTGTATATGTACATGCATGTGCTATGCATATGAGTGTGTCCATGTGTGTGTGTACTTATATGCGTGTGTATATACGTGCATGTGTATTTATGTGTGTGTGTGCATGTATGTGCATGTATGTGCATGTGTGTGTCCTTGTGTGTGCATGTGTGTGCTGTGTTTATGTTTGTGTGTCTCCGTGTCTGCATGTGTGTGCATGTGTCTGTGTGTATGCGCCTCTGTGGGTTTGTGCGTGCATGTGCTTTGGACGCATGTGAATGTGTCAATGTGTGGATGTGTGTGTGTATGGTCATGCGTTCGTGCGTGTGTGTGTGTGTGTGTGTGTGTGTGTGTATGTGCATGGATGTGCTGCGTCTACATGTGAGTGGGTCCATCTGTTTGGGTGTGTATGTGTGTCTATGTATGTGCATGTGTGTATGCATTTGCATGTGTATGTGCGAGCCAGTGTGTGAATATATGTGAAAGCTTGTGTGTGATGATGTGCATGTGTGTGCTGTGTCTGCATTTGAGTGTGTCCATGTGTTTATGTGTGCATGTGTATTTGCGTATGTGTGCTTGCCTGTGTCTGTGTTTGAGTTTGTCAGTATGTGCGTATGTCTGTGTGTGTTTATGTACGTGCGTGTGTTTCTGTGTTATGTGCATGCATGCTTGTATGTATGTGTGTGTATATGTGTTGTTACATACCCCGTAGGTATCTTGTGACTGTCTTATGACCATGATGTAATTGTGTAACTGGTGAGCATGATGTAATGGTCTTGTGATGATGGGGTGATGTAATTTTCCCACCAGAGTGTGGTCACATGATGTAATTTTCCAACAGGTAGAAAATGGGAAAGCCTGCTGTGACGCAAGAGTTTTTGTGTTGATTCGTTGTTTAATTCGTCAGTTACTCCATTATGCTGCGTGTTTGTCTCATGATGCAGTTTCATTTTAAAGAGGAGTTTTACTTTCTACTGTAAGGTACAAAATCATTGTGCCGGCAGTTTTGGCCAATCAGTTTTGTTTAATATATCTTTGATTTAATTTTGAAGTCTAAGTATTGGAGAGTGAAGACTTTACCGAACTATGTGAACCTAAAGGTGTCGTCTGCGGTTTTCTACAGGATCGACCTTATTGAATCTGCGTTCGGGAAATAGTGACCTGCATCTGAGATAACCCCTGCCTCTTAAGAGTAGAAAGGATTGTGCAGTGTTCATTTGCTAAGAGAAAGGTCAGGTCCTTTAAGCCGTTTTTATTTCTTTCATCATGAAATTTTCCGACAAGGCATATGTCGGCTGGGATCAGCAGTAGCATCATGTTGTCGAGGAATTCGTTATTTCAGCAAAGTGTCTCTTTATTGACTGTATAAATCACTTGGACTTTCGTATTTATCACAATTAAGACAGTTCGCATTTACGACTAAGAACTGTTCGAGAATTGTTGTATAGTATTAACTTAAAGTTAAGTTAGTCATTTATTTACTTTTCATTTTTATTGAGCAGAATTTAATAAATGTTTATTTGTTTTAAACTTAAATCTATATTCATTGTTGCTGGACGTGTGTCATAACAGAGTGCATGTGTGTGTTAGTGTGTGCGTTTGCTGTGTATGCATGTGCGTGTGAGTGTATGTGCATGCATGTGTGTTTGTGTGTATGTGTGTGTGGTCTGTGTGTGTGATAGTGTCTATTTTCATGTGTGTGAGTACATACAGGCAGACACTCACACACAAATGCACATACACACACATTCATGCATATATACACACACACCCATGCACACAAACATAGGGACACACACACACACATATACACAGATGTGTATGACTTACACACACACACAAATGGACACACTCACACAGGCAGACCACACACACACACAGATACACAGATACACTCACATGTGCACACATGCACAAACACACACAGACATGCAGACTAACAAATACACATGTACGCACACATAGATACATCATCACAAGCACATACACACAAACACACATGAATGCACACTCAAATCACAAACACACATGTAGACACAAACCCACACTTACACTCACACTCACACACACATGCACACAGAGACAGACACTTCAACACACACACACACACACACACAGTCACTCAAACACACACGTGCTTGCAAATACATACAAGAATAAAAACACCCACATGCACACATATACACACACATCAACACATACACATGCATCAACACACACAGTCATTCACACACACACCCAGGCACACAAACTCATATGCACACACAAAGACACCCAAATGCATACACACACACACACACACACACACACACACACATGCATACATATACACATATCATCAGACAGACACACAGGCGCACAAACATCCACACTCCCATTTACCAACACCTACACACACTCCCTGGATACACACACGCATACACATACAGATGTGTGTACATTCACACATATGAACACACACGTGCACACACTTCAACACACACACACTTGAACACATGTGTACACACTTACGCACACAAACATACACACATACACAAACATGCACACACTCACACCCATGTACTCATACACATGTACACACACAAACACCCTTGCACATCAAACACACTAAACATATACATGTACACAAATATATACACAAACACAAATACATACACACATGCACACACACACTCACATAAACACATACAAATGCAGACACAAACACATGCACACCAACACACACACAGAAACACAGAGAGACACACAAACAGATAATCAGTCAGACACATAAACAAAGACACACACACATGTACACACACACAGGCACACAGACAGACACACAGGTCGACACAAACAAACACGTGCACATACAAGTGCACACACATACTCACACACACACAGACAGACACATACAGACACACAGAGGCACACACATGCAGACACATATATACAGACACAAAGACAGTCACACATTGAAACACTGACAAACACACAGACACATAGAGTCAGACACACAAATAGTTGCACAGAGAAACACACAATCAGTCAGACGCACAAATAAAAACACACACACATGCACAGACACACACATGTACACACACACACAGGCACACAGGTCGTCACAAACAAACATGAGCACACACATACACACTCAGACAGACACACACGGATGCACACTCAGACAGATAGAAAGACACACACACACATAAACAGATACAGAGTGACACACAGAGACAGACACACACAGACAGACATACACTTAAAACCACATATACTAACACAGACACACACATGTAGACACTGAGAAAGAAAGACACACAGACACATAGACAGGCAGACACACACACACACATATGCACAGAGACACACAGGTACACACACACACATAGAAACACAGACAGTCACACAGACACGCATACAGACACACAGAGACACACACATGCAGACACATACATACAGACACAGAGGGTCACACATTGAAACACTGACAAAAACACAGGCACAGAAACAGACACACAGACACAGAGGCACACACACAGTCACACACACAGACACACACACTAAGACAGTCATGCAGAGAGACACACAGACAGACAATCAGTTGGACACACAAACAAATAAACACACATGCACACTCACACATACAGAAACACACAGACACAGATAGACAGACTGTCTTTGTGTCTGTCTGTCCGTGTGTTTGTATGTGTGTGCCTCTGTGTGTCTGTATGTGAGTCTGCCTGTTTGTGTGTCTGTAGACACACACACACACACACACAGACTCACACACACGCACACACAGAGACACACACACAGTCGGACACACATACAGAAAGACAGTCACAAATAGAAACTGACAAACACAGACACGCAGAAACACACACACACACACAGAGGCACACACAAGGACACACTCAAACAAGCACAAACACAGACACACAGATGCAGTCACACAGACTCACAGACACACACACAAATCAAAACACATACAGACACAAACAAGCACACGCACAGACACACACAGAGTCAGACACACATACAGCCTAACAGAGCACACACACAGACACTCAGGCACATACATATTGAGACCTACATACAGACACAAAGACAGTCACACATAGAAACACTGACAAACAGACACAGACACAGACACACAATCACCCAGAGAGACACAGAGAAAGACTATCATACACATATAGACACACAGAGACGGACACACTGGCAGAGACACAGACACACGCATAGTCATATAGCAAGACACACAGACAGACATCAGTCAGACACACAAACAGACACACACATGCACACTCTCACACACAGAAACACACACAGACACACAGGCACAGACAGACAGACACACAAGCAAACACAATTACACACACAGACACACACACACACTCACACAGAGGCACACAGACAGACACACAAGTCAACACAAACAAACACATGCACATACACATGCACACACATACTCACACACACATAGACAGACACATACAGTCACAGAGGCATACACACAGACACACAAACAGACATACAGAGTAACACATGCAGACACATATATACAGACACACAGTCAGACACACAGACACACACACTCAGACAGTCACACAGAGAGACACACAGACAGACAATCAGTCAGACGCACAAACAAAGACACAGAGACATGCACACAGTTGCACAAAACACACAGACTCACAGAGACAGACACAGGCAGACACACAGACACTCACGCATAGTCATATAGCGAGAAACACAGACAGACGACAGTTAGACACACAAACAAATACACAGACACATGCACACTCACACACACAGACACACAGGCACAGAAAGACAGTCACACAGACAGACACAAATACACACACAGACACAAACATGCACACACACAGGTGCTCACACACACACACAGACAGACGTACACACAGAATTTCACATAGACGCCAACACTGACACAGACACACACATATGGACACCTGTACAGACACACTGAGGCACATACACAGACACACACACGGATAGACACACAGAGGCAAAAACACACTGACACACACATGCACACAGAGACACGCATGCAGACAAATGGAGGCACACACACAGACGCAGGCTCTCGCACAGTCGCACATACACATTCTCTCTCTCTCTCACACACACACACACTCCAACACACACAGACACACAAATAGTCACACAGAGAGACACACAGACAGATAAGCAGTCAGACACACAAAGACACACACACATGCACAGACACACACATGTACACACACACATGCACACAGACATACACACAGGATGACACAGACACGTGCACATACATGTGCACACATATACTCACAAACACAGACACACACAGAGTCAGCCACACATGCAGACACATATATACAGACACAAAGACAGTCACACATTGGAACACTGATAAAAACACAGACTCAGACACATAGAGTCAGACACACACACTCAGACAGTCACACAGACAGACAATCAGTCAGACGCACAAACAAGGACACAGAGACACAGTTGTACAGAAACACACTCAGACTCACAGACACACACACACAGGCACAGACACAGGCACACATTCATACACACAGAGGCATACACAGAGACGGACAAACAGGCAGACACAGACACTCTCGCATAGTCATATAGCGAGACACACAGACAGGCATCACAGACACACAAACAAATACACACACAGATGCACACTCACACAGACAGACGTACACACAGAAACTCACACAGTTGCCAACACTGACACACAGACACAGACACTCACACGGACACCCATTCAGACACACTGAGGCATGTAAAAAGACACACATACGGACAGACACACGTACAGACACATAGAGGCAAAAACACACCGACAGACACGCACACAGAGGCACGGATACAGACAAACTGAGGGACACACACAGACACGCAGACTCTTACACAGTCGCACACACACGCATTCACACAACCACACACACACACACACACTCAGATACACACAGACACACAAATAGGCACACAATGAGACAGACAGACAGACAATCAGTCAGCACGCACACAATGACACTCACTCATGTACATACATACAGGCACACACAGACAGACACACAGGCAGACACAAACACATAATTGGACTCACATACTCACACACACTCCAGACTGACATATACAGACACACAGAGGCACACACACTGACACACAAACAGTCAGACATGCATACAGACACACAAAGGCACACACATGCAGACACATACATACAGACACAAAGAGAGTCACACATTGAAACACTGACAAAAGCACAGGCACAGAAACAGATACACACACACACACACACACACACACACACAGAGGCACAAACACAGTCACACACAGTCAAACACAGACACACACACTAAGACAGTCTCACAGAG
This sequence comes from Hypanus sabinus, assembly GCF_030144855.1. Taxonomy (NCBI): domain Eukaryota; kingdom Metazoa; phylum Chordata; class Chondrichthyes; order Myliobatiformes; family Dasyatidae; genus Hypanus; species Hypanus sabinus. The sequence goes on from NW_026779019.1 coordinate 407,643, forward strand.
AGGCACACAGACAGACAATCAGTTGGACACACAAACAAATACACACACATGCACACTCACACTTACAGAAACACACACAGACACAGACAGACAGACTGTCTTTGTGTCTGTCTGTCCGTGTGTTTCTGTATGTGTGTGCCTCTGTGTGTCTGTATGTGAGTCTGCCTGCTTGTGTGTCTGTGTGTGTGCCTCCATGTGACAGACAGACATGCACACATAGACATACACACAGAGACGCACACACAGTCAGACACACATACAGACACACAGAGGCACACGCACAGACACACACACAGATCACAGACACACACAGATCAAAACACATACAGACACACAGAGGCACACGCACAGACACACACAGAGTCAGACACACATACAGCCTAACAAAGCACACACACAGACACTCAGGCACACACATATTGAGACCTACATACAGGCACAAAGACAGTCACACATAGAAACATTGACAAACAAACAGACACAGAAACAGATGCACACACAAACACACAATCACCCAGAGAGACACAGAGAAAGACTATCTGTCAGACACACAAATAAAGACAAACACACATGCACACACATGCACAGAAACATACACAGACTCACAGTCAGACAGACACACATGCAGACACACAGAGGCACACATACCAACAGACAGACACAAAGACAGTCACACATAGAAACACTGACAAACTCACAGAAACAGACACACAGAGACACACAGATTCACACACGGACACACATACAGACACACACCGACAGACAGACACAAAGACAGTCACACGTAGAAACACTGACAAACTCGCAGAAACAGACACAGAGACATACAGATTCACACACGGTCACACATACAGACACACATCGACAGACAGACACAAAGACAGTCACACATAGAAACACTGACAAACTCTCAGAAACAGACACACACACAGACACACAGAGACACACACGGATACACATACAGACACACTGAGGCACATGCACAGGCACACTCACAGACAGACACACACAGAGACACACTGAAGCACAAACTCACAGACACACACACGAACACACACGAACACACACACAGTCAGACACATATACAGACACACAGAGGCACAAACAGAGACACAGGCAGACAGTCACACATAGAAACACTGAAAAACACACAGCCATGCACACATCCACACATGGAGTCAAACAGACAGACAGACACACTCACACAGTGACACAGAGAGACACAAAGACAATCAGTCAGACACACAAGGACACAGACACATGCACAGACACCCAGAGAGACACATTCAGACATAGACACACACACAAACACACACACACACACACAGAGGCACATACATACAGACGCAAACAGACAGACACACAGGCAGACACAGACACACACACACACACACACAAAGTCACATAGCGAGACACACAGACAGGGATTCAGCCAGATGCACAAACAAACACACACACACACACACACATGTGCAGACACACACATGTACACACACACAGGCACACAAACAGACAAACAGGTCGACATAAACAAACATGTGCACACACATACACACTCAGACAGACACACACAGATGCACACTCAGACAGATAGAAAGACACACACACACATAAACAGACATACAGAGTGACACACAGAGACTCAGACACACACAGACAAACATACACTCTTAAAACCACGTATACTAACACAGACACACACGTGTAGACACTGAGAAAGAGGGACACACAGACACATAGACAGACAGGCAGACACACGCACACACACACACACACACACAAACACACGCACACACAGAAACCAACAAGCATTCACACAAACACACACACACACACACACACACACACATGCGTGCACGCACGCACGCACGCACACACACACACACACGCACACACAGAAACAAACCAACAGTCAACTAAACAGGAAAGTTCCTGTAGATGCTGGAATTCCATAGCAACACAGAACACACACACAAACACTCACACGCACACAGAAACAAATGAACAGTCAACTAAACAGGAAATTTCCTGAAGGTGCTGGAAATCCAGAGCAACACAAAGACACACACACACACAATCATGCACTCATGCACACACATACACCCACTCACACGTATACATGCACACAAACACATATGCAAATATGATCACAAACTCTGACACATACACTCACACACTGACACAGACACTGACATTTCACTCATAAACATGTACACGCAAGTACGAATGACTGCAGTAACTAAGTAACTAACAGACAGGCAGACACACACACACACACACACACACATACACAAACCCAGACAGACACACCCAGACACAGTGACACACACAACTCAGACATTCAGACATACACACTAC